>NW_014577095.1:633594-662609 GCF_000485595.1 Priapulus caudatus | reverse complement strand
CATGATTAATGTAATATATGTAAAATGGTCTGTGAAATGCAACCCGGGTCTTACACAACGATACATTTAACGCTGTGGCTATATGCCCGGCAGCCGGGCACGGTCTTCGATTTCCTAAATGCCCGGCAGTTTCCGAACATAACAAGACAATTTTTAATGCAAAACATAAAGAAATATATTTAATTCAGAACATACACAAAAGTTACAGAACAAATAAATGCAGAAACAAATAAAATACAATGAAAGCAGAGGACGTGTGATATTTTCCACACGACCCAGATTGAGGGATTTTGCATCCGTACACGCTGTGGAACTTGCTGCGCCATCGTCCACATGTGGGCGATGGCGCAGCAAGTTCCACATCGTGTGCGGCGGGCTATACTAATAATAACATGCTCATACTCATATTCTGTGTAGATATTCATAGCAGAAATGAAAAATTGTGATGCACCCATGCACCAGTGCACTGATGAATCATCTCTATAAATTATAATAGATTCTATAATCTTATCCTAATAATAGATGAGGTGTAATGAGTAGTTTTATTTTGCAGACCTGCCAATGTAAATGAGTTTAATGTTGGAGTCTCAAGAGAACGGATACAGAAGATGCAAGACAGCCAACGTGGTCCATTCCTAACCATCATGCTGGACAGAACCCTGAGCCCTGCCATTGCAACTCAGCACCATTTTACGGGATATCGGTTGGGAGCATGGTCACCGCAACATGTGGACCCATTGCATAGGTATAAGTTAATACTATAAAAGCCTTCAAATGGATATAATGCAACTTATTATGATGATAAAGTATATCACGTCTCGCTCTGTCTGTCTCTCTCTCTATTTCTGTCTTTCTCTCTCGCTCTCTCTCTCACTCTCTCTCCCTCTTGTTTTCCCTCGCTCGCACTCTCAGTCTCACCCTCATTGTCTCCCTGTGTGTGCGTGTGTGTACATGCCTGCATGTTAGGCTTTTGTCCTCAGATGGATTTTTGTCCTGGGAAAGAATCTAAGTTAAAAAAATCTGTGTTATTTCTTTATTCGTGCAAATCATCAGTTCAGCACTGTTCAATGTTGCTATCTGTTGCCGAAGACTTTTAAAGACCCCTAAATGTCATTGGTGGATGTTAAGACTCGTAACCAATCATACTCAGTGTATAGAGGTCAGCACAAGCAGATCTATGTGTAATACCGTGGGCCCAACTGTTTAATTTATGGACAAAGAGCAGGGTGTTCCGAATGGCAAACTACTGCAGGATTATGCAGAAACTAGCCTGGTACCCGGCGATCAATCTACGGGTAGAGATTCCGGGATGGAAAGAAGACAGTAATCACCCTGCCACCAGCACTACTCTAGGGTAGCAATACAACATTGTTATGAAATTGCGCCAAGTTATTACAAATATGCCTCATTGGCTTTGCACGCCTCATCTCACCTTTTTGTGAAAATACACGATTTGTGACATTCGTCACGTGTCTCTCTTATCATTGGGATTCGCTTTACATCAAAATAATACATGAAAACTAAACTAACACATAGGTACATAGGTACACTAATACATAGGTAAATAAACTAAACCCGTCAATATAGCACGGTATCAGTTCAGGGTCACTTTCATTGTAAAATAATGAGCAGATTTAAAAAAGTAAATATTTCTCCAAACGTATGGATATCACCTCACTTTAACCAAATTAGTTGGTCAATTTGACAGAGTTCTGCACCAGTGAAGTCACCATAGATGACATTATCAAAAAGATGAATAGCACCTGATTTTAACAAACTTAATTCTTTATACCATGTTATACATTATATCCGAATGTATACAATACACAAACAAATTACAATTTTAAAAATACAAATGAACGAAAATAAACCACTAAAAGTGTGTGTTGTACTGCTTTTGAGATTCAACTGACAACTAAGTGCATATTAAAAAAATCGTATAAATTTGGCATAGTTTAACCTGGTATTACCAAGGTTTTGGCTTTTGTCCGCTAGCTGGCTACATTCGCAGGAAAATCGGCTGTTATACTTTTCTGACATCATCCCACTGCTAGAATTATCGGCCGTATTAAGGCCTATTTATCGTCATTATATCTATAAATATGAATGGATTTGACAAATATGGATAAGCCCATGTTGGTGTCGGACACACGGGCTATACACTGAAGTCAGTGGCGTGGGTTTGATGTTCACCGCGGCGTAGATTACCGCGTAAGAAAATCGGTCTCCCCTCTCTTATAATATAGAAATTTAGAACTAGAAACTAGCATTTTCCTCTACTTTTCAATCGTATGATGACATATATTCATCAGAATTTCTCTATGGAATGTTGTGTGTGTCTGTCTCCAAGACATTTGTGTTTGATGTTTAACTGCCTGGCAATCACTCCGATAGCAGGAAATTGCATCCTCCTAGCAAAACACGGTATCTATATCACCCTGCAGGTGTTATTCAACTCTAGCTTATTTTGAGAAGTTTATTCGGTCCTGGCTACTTTGGGTTGCTAACACCCATGTTTTTTTACTCTTATATATAGTAATCATATATGAATCAAATATGAAACCAACATAAGCAATCATATAATAAGTAAATAACATAAATAATATCTATACACCTTGTGAGGTGACAGAATAAAGGAGTAACTATATACCTTCGCTCTTTGATACTTTTAGGTGTGTACTCGCAACTCTAACGATGGACCACAGACTTTGCATATTTAGCCGTGGTAAAGCAAAGAAATGGGTGCAGGTGATGGAGCCGTCGAAACTGCTTAACGACCACATGGCTGGCAACGACTTTGATACAGCAGACAGTCACATTATCCAGGAACGTCCGAAGGATGTCACCGCTGACCTGTGGCATCTGAAAAACCGAACATACCTACTTGCATCCGTTACTATGGCACGTTGCTCTGCATTGTCACATCATCTTATTTCCATGTTGACGGGATTCCCAAATTATGAGTTTTTATTAGTTAGCAGCTAATCTACCTGCATTGTCACATCATTTGATTCATGGACCAAAGGGATTCCTGTACAACAAACCCTTGTCATTGGCATATTTAATTTTCCTGTTTTTTATCATTCACGAATGGCCGGATAATACCTCATCATTATCATATGATAGCCATCATAATCGTCATCGTCATCATCACCACCATCTTCATCATAATTTTGAAGTTACTGGTTTGATAGTGTCTGTATTTTGTACAATTTATTTCGTATCCAAATTTTTGTTTTATTAGTATGGTATTCTCAAATTTGGACATTCACATAGATTTCAGACGTGTTCCTTGCTAATTGCAGGGATTTACTGTATTATGATTAAAGTGATAATGTTAGGTACCTGCCAATGTGCTCATATTATGCAATAATTATATATAATTATATCTAAAATTCTAATTCATGTCTTTGAAAATGAGAAGTTATATTAACACATTTTGTTATCTGCAGGTATGGTCTCAAGTTATGACACTCAATGAAAATAAATACTGCTTGCTGATAACTGCCCAGAAGTCTGGCCACATTGTGTTTTGGAGAATGTCATTGCCTCTGACTGGTGATGCAGATGCCATGATGTCATCCGTGTATGTGTCCAATCAGGAAATGCCAACCTGCATGTACTGGGAACCTGCATCTACCGGAGCAAATTCAGGCATACTTGCCATTGGAAACACAGAAGGTAGATAGGATATGGAATATATTAGGTGTCATGTATATAAATAAGTATGTAAATAAATAAATATATAAATTTATAATTAGAATAGGCCACATTCAGAGTTCTGTATTACCCCTTCATTACGTTAGGATGCCGATATTAACGATGCTGCTATAATACTATAGCAACAGCAATAACAACTATGCTGTGTACTGCGTGTGTCGTCGACACTCGCTACGTCGCGTTTTCCGTTGCAGGCATCGTCAAAGTGCTGTCCGCGTCGCTGGCGTCCGACGGCGCCGTCGTCGTCTCAAACTTCGGCACGGTCTGGTCGCAGGTCGACCGCATCCCTGTCTCGCAGGTCGCCGTGACGACGCTCGGCGGCCAGGCCGTGCTCGTCGCCGCCAAGGAGATGTTCATCGTCGCCGTCGGTCTCGACCTCGCCGCCGGCGTCGTCAAGCCGACGACGTACTGCTTCATGGGCGCGCACGCGAGCGCCGTGACGGGCATGCACGTGTGCCGCAGCGGTCTCGTCGTCGCCGCGTCCGGCGACAGCGTCTACCAGCAAATCGTGCCGAAGATGGACGAGGTGGCGGGCGGCAGCGACCTGCAGGTCGAGATCGGGCAGCTCGACTTTGGCAGCCGCGCGCACACGACGTCGCACGGGTTGACGGTGTCGCCGAACGGCGTCTTCGTCGTCTTCGTCGAGAGTCCCGCGGGACCGTTCGACCATCTCGTCCTCAAGGAGGCGCTGAAGGTGCACGTGGCGACGCTCGCGACGTCGGTCGACGACGTCGGCGACGTGCTGCTGAACCGCGCCGACGGCCCGCTCACTCACAACCTCGACGCGCTCGAGTACGTGCGGCTGCACGTCATGTCCGGCGAGCCCCTGCCGCTGCCGCTGCAGCAGCTGTGCTGCGCCGACCTCAGCGAGGCGTCGCAGTACACGCTCAAGCTCGTGCGCTACCTGCTGCAGCTGCAAACGACGACAGCGGTCGGCGACGACGACGCCGAGCGCTCGCTGCGCACGCAGGTGGCGCTGCTCAACAACCAGATCGTCTGCCGGCGCTACGAGCAGACGGTGCTGCCGCTGCTCGCGAAGCCCGACGTGCAGTCGCTGCTGCAGATGAACCACGACCTGTGCACGTCGCTGCTGCTCATGGCCACCTGGTGGCTGCAGTGCAACCAGGCGGTGGCGGACAAGAGCATCGCTCAGTGCGCGTTTGAGCTGTGCGCGGTCGTGATGCCCGACGACAGCAACGTCGCTTCGTGGGACGTCTGCGCCGTCTGCAAGGAGGACGTGACGCTGCACAGTCCGACCGAGTCGCTCTGCAACAAGGGTCACAAGACGGCGCGCTGCTGCCAGACGCTGCTGCAGACGCGCAAGATGGACGCCTCGTCGCAGCGCAAGTGCAGCCTGTGCGGTGCCATGTCGATCGAGCCGCAGCCCGGCGCAAACTGGGGCACGCTCCTCGACAGCTACTGCTCCTTCTGCGACGGCATACTCTACACGGGGCTGTAATCGCCCTGCACAAGAGCCACTCGTCTCCCAGCCATGCGTGGTACGAACAGATAGTTTTCTGATGTGGTGTGCAGCAGCAGAGCTTGGTGGTTTTGCGATACTGTGGCCTGTCTACAGTGAGGGTATGTCTGATCATGCACAGCATGACAGCATGCATTCTCAAGCGAAGATAGATTATGGTGTTAGTGTAGAGCGTGTAAAGCATTATGTTGTAGTCGGTCGCGCGAGTAGTATTCTCTCAGGTAGAGTGGTAACACTGCTACCCTGCATTGACCTGTCTTGTTGTGCAGGTCTTAATTGTTGAGAAATTATTTGCCAAGATGATATGTATGTATTTTATATATATAATAAGTAGCAGTGCATTTCACTTTATTACACTTTCCTCCTGTTTGACTTCATCACAGTGAAATTATATGGAAACCCATTTGTACAGTATGTGTTGAACCTTTGTGAATTTCTAATAAAGTACATTTTTATAGAAAATCTGTACAGTGTGTTACTAATACATAATTTATTTTCCATATGAATCTGTATAAATGTATGTGCACTTCATACAACTGGAAAATGGCACTTTAAAATTTACACATGTATCATCCTAAGAGTCGTATAAACAAAGTAACTTAACAAATTGACCTTACTTTGTCTATTCTCACATCTCATTCTGCGATGTTGAATTAAAATGAAAATTTCTACACACATAAAATATATCAATTAAGTTCACAAAACAGTGTTTGTTTTGCACAAAGGAGCCCAAAATATTTACAAGCACAAGTAATGGGGCTCTGGACACAGGGTGTGCTGTTTCATTTCTGATAAAGAATAACACTGGAGCATTAGCAAACGTCTCTGCCATGACTCGGTCATATGACACCATCTGCCGTATAGACTTGACCACGGGTAGATACGTTTCTAACCCATCAGAAAGTGTTCATGTGACTAGGCATATGTTCACTCTTCTGTCCTAAGATTTTGTGAAGGCTTCCATCGGTATGCTTCCGACCTTGCGTAGTTCCAGGAACACCTGCCCAGCACCTTCATAATTCCATGCGTTCTCCTCTAGACACCTGCGTCAACAAAAATATATGTTCACACTTAAATTCTCTAGGATGACCTACATTTAGACAAAAAATAAACACTCATGTTTTCCAGTAAAAAAATCACCATACAGATGTCTCACTTAACGCAGTTCTGAAAGTAGTGTGCTACCAGTCCTTGGATTTCTCTCCTCATGATACTGGTTTTCTCGTTACAATTTACCAACTTTGCACAAAAGACCTGTTTTAATAAATTTGATTATATTCTCTGTCTTTCTTCCCACTCTCTCCTTTTCGGTCAGCCTCCATGCACTTCCTATTAATCTCTTTAGCATATCTCCAACATAAGAAGTGCTGTCAAAAAGTAAGGGGCCTTGACAAGCCCCCTTTGAAGGAAGCGTTTACCTTGGTACATCCCCGACTTGCCCACAGAATTTTTGAGTAAACCGGAAGCAGCACTTGCCTTGCCCTAAAAATTTTCAATGCAACCCGTATGGTTGTAGACATGGCTACCTACTTTGCGGACCACTCAGAGTTCATGCCAGAGTCTTTCATGAACTGCTCCACCATCACCTTCTTCTGTTCGACAGTGAGCGACGAGGGCGAGTTCACAGCAACAAGTGGCGCTCCTGTTACCGGTGACGACGTAAGGCCCGATGGACCCGGCTGGGGGTAGCTGGGACTGGATGAGGGCGTCGGTGTGGGCGATTTAAAAGATGCCTGTCAGCAGAAACACGACACATTGGATGATACAAGTAATAGAGGTACGGTTGCATTATTTCATGAGTGACCCGTCATCGGATATATACCCGACTGTAGCACCGCTAACATTCAGTTACATTAGACATTATATGTTTCATACGATGCAATTACTTCTTTCTATGATAAATTAAGAAAAATTATACATGTGTTTGTTTGCAATAATGACTAGCAATAATGACTAGCCATATTTTTGCTCTCGTGATTAAGGTGATAACGTCAGCCACATATTCTCATCTGTTTTACCACTTTACACAGTGAGCTTGCAATTAAATTGGTATTATATTTATTTCTCATTATTGAACTATTTCTCAATTTCACAGGAACTTGTAGTAAAAGATAAAGCACTTTTTTTTATAAAAATGATTTTTTCACAGGAGGAAATTGTGTTTATCACATGTAAAAGTGTCACTGCACACTCTCAAACATCATAAGTTAATTTTGCAATGGTTTGAATGCTACTGCATTTACTTATATGGATGAAACAAAGACCTGGTATACGCACCTGCACCTGCTCCACTGTTGCATTGTTGATGCACATCTGCTCGTTTACGATACAGAGACTGCAGAGTAAACAAAATCTATTGACGTTTATGAACATTATACAACTTATCTTATAGTCCCGATTTCTTTGCAATAAACAGGTCAATAGGGAATCACCTATCATGCTTACTGTGCCATTTTCAAACAACAAACACGTAAAATTCAATCCAGGGTTCGTTCGTTGTTACTATAACGATTATTAGTATTCTTTCTTTGATTAACAGCAAAGCACGTAAAGATTTCTTTCCCATACCCCTACCACTGCAGGCCTAGGCTACGAGCTGATAGGCCTATACCCTTCACGTCCACCATTCTCACCAGGATGCAATGTTTGTAATTTTCACAGCTGTGGTTCGGACATGTTACAGTTATGGCGTACAACACTTGCACTTACCCGTCGCCTACAGGAACCACGACAAATACCCTTGTGAATGAGCGCACTGGAGGGCTGCTCTTATCACCTGAGAAAAAATAAAAAATCGAGATGACTGTAACATATGAGAATAGATAAGTCAACAACTGTCTCATATGTCAACATTTCAAGATTCTGATCTGTTTTATCTTGATCATAAGAAACCCTGGCAAACTACATTAGGCGCTGATGTCTGGTATATCAGTCTGGATCCACCTGACTTTTCCAACTGAGTACCTGAACTATATGTACATAGTGAAATACCTGATAAAAATACAATAATAATTCATACCTTCTTTAAAAACCCCTGTGACTGTGAATGACAGAAGCTGTGCCTGAAAAACAAACCAAAGTTTATTACCATCGCATTTTATGTATGTAAATTTGATGCACTGATATGATTGGTACCATGATCTGATAGAATTTAATAAAAGCATTGATGAAATTTGATCAACATGTTCAAATCGACCAAACCACACACCTTATCGCACGCATGCGTGCACGCACGCACACATATATATATATTATGTCACAATATCAAATATCTTGCAGGAAACAACACTTATTGTACACACCGAGTAATGATTGATATCTATGCAAAATGATGTGGGGTCATGTTGCGTCTTTGGCAGTGTAGTGAGCATCGATACTACAGCTAACCTTCCACGCTTCAGTAGCTTTGATCTACGTTCTAATGATTAAAAGAATACATGTTAATATCACAATTCATTTTTACGTGAATTATGCACTAAAAATTATATGTTAAATATTATGCTACACTATAAATTTTTCTCCACTATCAACATTAATGCAACTGATTAGAATTGTTGCTTGTATATCCAGTGGGCACCTAATTTGCTTATTTAATGAGAGGTATAGGAATGCCTTGCAGAGATATGATATTGGATATTAACATGCCATTCATAAAAGGTTGTTACATGTTGTAGGCAACCAGCTCCAGTATATCTTTAAGTCAATGGATTACATATACTTACCAAAGCCTTTCACCTTTATCATATTTCTACTCTCTGATAGGTACTCCTGCAGATATGGACCCCTGAACAGATATAATCATCCAGTTGTAATGAGCTTCGATACAGCAACAACAGTAAGAACCATTAAGCTTCGAGTTTGTGTTTTGATTCATTAATAATGGCACCATGTTTTGGCTGGTTTACGTATAATATGCGAAACATGAAGTCCAGGTGGCTTTACATACTAGGGTGTTAGCAAGCTTACGCTTGTTTGCTTTATTACACCAAGAGCCGCAGAGCGTCTGGGCTCATCTGAGGTCTGTTGCTACGGTTATAAACGTAACATTTAAGTTGTTCGTAGTGACACCTTTGTTAGGCGCAGATATGCAGATACGCAGTTGCGTACACATCATTTCAGCAACCTTCTGCATTCTGCATACCTCCCAAATCCCATTGGTTTATACAAATTGCGTGCCTAAAACTCCTGTTTTATGGTGCATTGTGACCCTAACCCTAAACCTATTAAAAAAAAAACTTAATTGTTGTAAAAATTATTTGTTGTTATTAAATTGTTGTAAATAAATCATGTAAATATTTACTTTAATTGGAAAAAATAGTTAAATGGATAAAGATAGAAAAATAGAGAAAACAGGTAAATAATAAAAAATCAGATGGGATTCAATCCAACGACCTTTGAGCCGTGACGCAAGTGCTGTACGCGTTCGGCTATCCAGGCTTATTGGGTTTCTAGATTATGGATGTGCCATGAATATGACAACACTGTGACGTCATTGAGGCAGTTCAGGAATCCATGTTTAACCCTCCTCTTGAGGGTCAAAAGGTTATCAGACACTTACTCTTCGCACGTCAGTGGAAAGCACATTTCATGGTCCTTTCAATAAAGTGATAAAAATGGTAGGTCAGCGCTGAAACAAAAAAGTTTTTCACTCTATCCATTAGGCCATGTCCTCAGAAAATGTCTGATATCTGACCTTTCCCCTACTGCCCTTTGACCTGTGACCTCCAATTTCGCACTGGTGATGGGTTTTCTGCCCATCACACTATACACCGAATATTAAGAGCATAGGTCGAGCCGTTAAGATTTGTGCCGCAATTCCGTATTTCCTCCTATACCTTAAGTTAAGGAGGAAATATTCCCCCTCCGTTTACACATCTTGACCTTTGACCCTTAACCTCCAAATTTGTCATTCTGAGTCCTTTTCATGATCCCCCCCCCCCGACGTCCCGAATTTCGTGACCGTACGTCGAGCGGTTAAGATTTGTGCCCAACTGTTGACGGACGCACGGACGCACGGACGCACCGACGGACGGACAGACGCACGCACGCACGATCATGCGATTCTACAAGCTGCATCTGACTACGTCAGATGAGCTAAAAATCTACCACACTGAAATTGAATTCGGCCACTTTCAGCAAAACACACACGCCTGTTAATCTGATATAGTTCCATCCATACAAATCATATAAAAAAAACCTTGATATTCAGTCTTCCTCTGTATGTTTTTACACCAATGTTCAAACAGAAAAGGAAATAGTCATTAATTTATCAAATATAATATAACGTAGTATAACTCTTTTACGCATTCAATATGTAATATCAGTCGCACACCACTGACATTACGTAGAAATAATTGCAATAGCTCACCTGCTGTTGTCCTTGCGCACAGCAAACATGGAGAAAAAAGCTTGTTCGTGGTAAGCATTCAGCAGCTGCTGCCGGTCATTGGAATCATACACCATAAAGTACCTGAAAGCAATCACAGATGAGTTCCTAACAATTTTGCATGCTTTTCAAGCAATGTGAATTCAACATGCATGCATGATTATCAGATACATGCGTGTTTGAGTATAGGTTACCAGACTGACGCAATGCAGCCATGTATAAGCTGTGTGGTTTCGTGTTAGTTACTGGGTACTTACTCCTGTATGAAGCGAAGTACTAACGTCTTGACAACATCGTTGACAAAGAAGCTTTCCTAAAAATAAAAACCCACGTCAAGTCAAACTGACTCCCAACATTTTGCTGCCAATTGCTAAAACAGCATTTGTTGAATGTATTCCTTCCAATAATTTACACGTCAGGTAAGATCACTAACATGAGCAGATTATAGTACATTCGTATATTTACATCGAACAGAAACAACCCCTGTAAAACCACAGCAGTACCTTACTATATTGAATACAAAATTAAAGAATATATAAAGTGCAATATTTACTGCCTCCTACCTTGGATTTCGGCAGTTCTAAGTGCGTCTCTACATCAAAACCAATGGGTGGGGGAAGATCAAGGCCATCCTTAAATAAAACATAATCATTGATGCTGAGTTCTCAACTTAATATGCTATCAACTAGAGACAGGATATTTCAGGTGGCCTTAGACACCCGTGTAATTAGTCTTGTTCCTGTTGGCAGTACTTATATAGAATTTAACTTCAGCAACACCAGTCACAATTTACAAAAAATTTTGTATGATTAACTCATGAAAACTTATTCATTGTTATACAATATTACAAAATTACAATAGCTAATCAAATGTCTTAAAGAGACTTCAAAAAACAGCAAGCAATCCTAGTGTATGTGATAGTGCCAAGAAACAGCTACTTACCAGCTTGATGACCTTGGGAAATCGTTTTCGAATTGCACTGGAAAAACAACATGGGAATAGACCATCGTAGTTACACAAGAGCTACAGCTGATGCATACATGTGTACTGACACCCCCTTCTAAAAACTGAGACTCGAAATGCAAAACTTCGTAGCTAGCATCATTTAAGATGATGACCAGATAACGATTAGCAAATGAAATTCTTATTAAAAGTTATTCCGACAAGCTGTCCAACATTCAAGAGTAGTCCATCCATCCATCTTCCTATTACACTACAGTGGATCCAAGTGCAGCTAGCAAGCTGTTGTGGTAGCTAGATGCAAGAGTAGGGACAGCCAAAAGTTCAAGTAATTTTCGTACTTTGGCTAGGTCAATAACATGATTGCCCTACATACCCAGTCCACAAATGTTCCAGTCTTTGCAAAAACGCATTAATGCATAGCAGTTAGCCTAATGGTCAGACAGACACAAACAGAGTTTGTCAAAAACAAAGTTGTACACTTACCTCTTTATTATTGTGAAGAAGTAAGCTAATATATAAAAGCTAACTGATAACATATATTAACAGCAAGTCGAAAATAGCTTTGTACATAATATGAGGCACGACTGAATTAGGTGGGTCAACTGAGATTTCTGACATGAATAATCTGTTTATCAACAGTTGCAGGGTTTTGAAACCATTTTCTTGCTTGGTTTATAGATTTCATTTATTGAATTTCACTCAATGTCAGCTCAAGAACAATCACAAGATCTACAGTGAATATCTGATTTTACTAATTTTCAATAAGCGGAGCTATCATTTCTTGTTACACTACAAAATTTGCATAGCGCTTCTCTAATTCCCACAGAAACCCAAACCTAATCCAGCCCACGCCCGACAATCCTTTACCGATATACCCCATTCAGCTATCTGTGAGTCACGCAGTGAGTGTGAGTCACGCAGGAACACCTCTCACATGATGCATTGTCTTACATTATCTTGGGCTCGCATCTGCAACCGGTTATGATGCTAATCATCAAACTCACGTTGTACGGCCTTCGCTCACTGGCCGCCGGACAGAAACGCATGCGTCGTCACGCAAACAATGAGAGCGCAGCCGGAAACAAGCGGCAATACTTTACGGCATGCTCATCATTCGACCCGGTGCGTCCCAGCCGTGGCTGACCCTGGCCGTGCCTTGGTAGGGGGGGTCTCCAACGGAGAACCCCACCCCGTCATGGGCCAGCGACTCAGGTGAGCAGCCATGCCAGACCATGTGTGTGACGTGACAGGTCGGCAATTTGTATGTTGCCATGTTGAGCTGGGTAGGTCACACATTCGCAGCTGTGTAAGAGGGTGAGAACACTCCCTAGGAAATTCCCCACAATTGAGCATCCTGTACTCAACCCCAAGCCATTTTCCCATTATCCTAACAGCCAGGGAAATTTATTTTTCAGGGGCTACTTTTCAAGCTCGCGTGCATGAAAATAGCACTCTAAAATTTGGTTTGCATTGAACTCTATGCAAATTTACGGGCGCTCTTTTTGGCATTTCGGGCGCTAAATCGCCCCGATCCCCGTGTATTTTAGCCCCACTGCTAACAGCTATAAACTACCCTTCCTTTGCATACACAACACAAGATGTTGAGATACTAATGTATCAGATATTCACTGTGATGTTGTGATGATCACAAAGAATAACATTGTTCATTTTCATTGCCAGGCATTTATTTAAGACACCTTTACCATTTTTTGTCACATTTCACTGGCAACAGTAAAATTCAACATATTTAATTAACCACCTGACTAAGCAAATACTGTAAAAACTTCATCATTATACTGAGACTAAACTCACTATCTTTTTATCTCATGACGTCACCTTGCCTCATAGTATATTATGTCCATAGCAGGTTATTTTCCACTTACTTTCATTGAGCATTGTTACAGCGACACAAATAAGACGACGACACCACCACCAGAAGGCTATAATGAGTAGGGGCTAACAAGCCACGAGTTCCTGCTGCTGGGTGCCTACGTCACTGCTGCCATTTGGTCAATCTACTGCATGTCTCTCCCACTTGCGGTGTGCCACACGCAGCGCACGCAGCCATCCGAACCTCGGGGAGTGGGAAGAGCTGCAGTCGGCACACACACACACACACTGCTACCTCACCTGACGTAAGACATTTTGTCCTTGAACTGGCTGCAGAGTGGGTTCCCTTCTAGAATCAGCTCCTGGAGATTGAGATCTTTGATGCGGTCAAGATCATACTCTGAACGTATCTGCATGAGAGGAGATTCAAGTAAAACCTCAGAGTCCGTGGAATGGGAAGAGGAAAGGTTTAAATCAAATGATGAAAAAATGATAAATTTGAACAAAACTACAATGCATCTGTTACTTGATCACGGCCGAGTTCAACTACAATTTCTAAGTCGCTCTTACGCAAACACATAATGCAAACAGGATAGTCACACAAACCACACGTTCATGTACACTTTACATTAATGCAGCCATATGCAATGAGTGAATATGAATTAATGGTTTCGATTTATTTTAATCGGTAACTCTGTTCAAGTATGTAGGTCAACTACTCACATAATTCTTTGACAAGTTTAGGCCTTTCAGTTTTGGAGTCTTAGTATAAAGGGTTGAAATCGAGTCGCAGTTCGGCAGTTTGTTATTAGTGAAATCCAGAGCTACAACCTGTTGAGACAAATTGTTAACAATCATGAAAACATATCTTCATAAAAACAATCCGCTATGCAAATCTGCACAATTAAGATTCTTACACTGCTGAGTGTGCAGGGAATGACAATTTTGTTTTGTGCTTATCAATGTACTTCTTGCTTTGAATCAGGAACAATATACAGCAATGACAGATTAAAATACTTACATGCTATACTACATTACATTAATTTCTCTCAGACTTGCACACGTACGTTCAACCAACAACATAACGGTTAACATACTGATCTGATGTTGACTTCCATACCTCAGAAGCAGTTTTGCCAATAAGGTCTATGACAGAGAGGATTACGTTCTGACGATTCAGTGGCAGATACAGCTTCTTCGCTTTAAAATCTGTAACAAATAAAGGTGAGAATAAAGAGCAGTACTCGTTTCAACCACACACACACACACGCATGCACACGCAAGCACAGACATATGCGTACGCACACACGCACACACAGGTGCGCTCGCACGCACTACTGACAACCGCAAACTGACAGCAACACCGCTAACATCTAAACTGCACCACGAAAGAAAATATGTTTCTCTGCATTCAACTCACATGCAGAAAGTTAAGCAAAAACACAAACTTCTGCTTTCACACAAATGTTAAATCTCAAGAGCTTTTGTGACCAGTAGCGGCTATGAAATCTATAATGAAACCAGATGTCAGGTGTTAACATCAACCAACTATCTTTCAAAGATTAATTAAAAAATTATGATGAATGCGAGTATGTTTCTTTCTAAGTAAGTTTTGTCTACCTGGATCGTTGTGAAAGTCAGTGAGGTTGAGGGTTTTAAGCTCAGAATTATATCGTTTGTTTAGCACCTCCTTGACCTGCTCCAAAATAGTTGGACTCAAATTCTGAGGCATTGGTGGTCCACTCGGGGTGGCCTTCACTAGCATCTGTCAAGGAAAGAGTTGTGTGCACAATAATGACGAATAAGAATAGATCATAACCTGCATTCACCTGAACAGCCATCAGATTTTATCACATGCCAACACACTTACATTTTACTGTAAATTCTGTGCATAAGGGCTACTCGAGGAAAATACCAGAATTATCCTTTATAATTTATATATGGATATATGCTTTGTAGAGCTGGCTTTACTGCATAACTGCTAATGAAGAAAAAATAGCAAGTGCTCTTTCTACATGGTTTTTCCATTCTATAGAAGTAACCATTAACTCAGCTTTGACCGTATACCAATACCATGTTCATATTTGTAAATGACTGGAGATGGGTATGAAATTTGCATGAAGTAAAATTAGCAATCTGCCTTCTTCAGTTTGTTTGCCTTGAGCGTGGCTTTGCATCGCTGAACTTCGTACCTTGAACCCACTAGGTGCTGTGACCAGTCGTGACACCTTCATGAGAGCCTCTGCTGTGTCCCAGCCCTCAACGTTAAAAATTGCCATCTTGCCATCTAACCGGAACTGAAATGAAATAAGTATATAAATATTGAAAGTTCATAGTCGGATTTCTTTTAAAACATTAATAACATCATTGTTCATGTTAAATCCTGAACAAGAACAATGATGTTATTAATAGTATATAAATACGTAGATAAATAAATAAATGTGCGTGCTTGCATGCATGTTTCCAGCCACTACATAACATCAGTGCGTCATACCTGTCAACTTACATGATTTAGGCATGAATCACTCAGACAATTGCGATTGTGCGTGATATCACGATCATGAGCATGAGAAAAGCACTATAACACAATTTTGACCAAATCCTTAGCTCTAGCTGCCTGTAGAAAATTTTATTTATCTTCATTAACTCGATGAGTACTTTTACTTAATTTAAATTGTGCTTTTTTTGTGTTGCAAATATTCGACCAAGTTGCTTGGTTTTGATATTCCAGCCATCATTGGCAGTTATGTCACCTAGTTTACAAACTAATACTAATTTTGAGTAGATAACTTCATACGTCTGTGAATGAAAACTACCATCAAGATTATTAAATTTTGACAGGTATGGTGCGTGCTATGGCAATATATTTTGCATACGAACAAGTTGGGCAAACTTTCTTGTTAGTGACTTACACTGATAGGTGTGAATGGTACAGAACACTCTGTCGTCAGCGACCGTAGTATGAAGTCTTTTCCCATTTCACGGCCATAAGGTATCTAGGTAGACAGAACACACAGTGTTAGAGTGTTGGACCTAAGGTACCTATTCATATAGAACATATAACTGTGAGATATTTACACACATTATTTCCCACAGTTTTCAAAACTATAACTTGGCCATACTTGTTTGTTTTAGCTGCTTAGCTTACATATAGTATTGCACATGCTAAACTACAAAGTATTAGCATAATGATTCTTTTCTTGTTACTCAGATATAAAAGGACAGTATTGGTCAACATACCATAATCTTATACCAGACACTTCTCTGTCTCTCATCATGTCGATCCTTGTTGTAGTTCCCACTGCCTCTTCTACCACCTCTTTGCAGGGGTAGACCTAGCCGCTCCAGAGAGTTTCGTGAGCTTCCTGCATATGCACCAAACAGGAAAATCACAGCCATTTAGGATCACACTGCATGGTAAGGTTACCTGTGTTGGTTAGATGATCTAAAACTTACACTGTGCTCATTAATAGAATCTGTGCACTCTTGATGCATTGTATTGTAAATTAAGTAAAATAATTCAATTTCGAGATCAACACAAAACATTTACAGGAGCAACAGTTTCGACAACTGATTTGATGCCTTTGCTAAGTGTACTGTTCTTGCTTGAGCTGTCACCAGCTGGTAGCAGGTGACATCATGTAAATTGGGACCTCACTATGAATAAGTAATTTAGAACACCATGCAACAGTGTAGGAAAGAAAATGGCTACAGTAGCATGCTAGGCAATTAAACATTCTTTTCTTGCTTGAAACTACACCCTCTGCAGTCTTAATATCAGCAGCCACACTTGACAACACCCCATTTCCCAGTCAAGTTTCTGTACGTACCTGCACGATCGCTCATTGTGGAAGGCGGCTGGTAGCTAGAATTGCCTCTATATCCGCCCCGGTCACCTCGCGGTCCTCCTCTATATGGTCGCCTACCTCCACCGCCGCCATAAGGGGTGCTGTAACAAACGAGAGGCTCCATTAAACAGCAATGGCTGCATGTGTATCACTAACCATGCATCTCTGTGCAAAGATCACTTCAGTCCTAGAATCACGAAATCATTAAATTAGATAAACACCACCGGTCAGAAGCAAAACAGCATGTAGAAACGAGTAACTTACTATCTGTTAAAATGCACCTGTCGTCCGGCCCCTCCCCCCATGTCGATATCTCCCTCTTCATCCACAGCATCGAGACGAGACCTGGGGGTTGGGCCACCTGTGTAAACAAAAATTGCAAAACCTTTTTGATCAAATTCTGCCATACAAGTTTTAAAAATGAATAACATCTCTCCACATGCAAGTAGTCATAATATTTCAACTGAGCATTCACATTTCCATTAATCAAAACAGTATTACAACTCCCTAGATACCATTGAGAAAGCCTGTGTCTGTAGAAGAGTTAAGCCTTACTTGGGAATTACTGTATCGTACCTAGAAGATTCTCATAGTATATTGAAATGCACATACCGCCACTTTGATTTCCATTTCCTCCTCTGCCTCTACGTCGCCCTCTGTTTCCTGCAAGACATCGACATACACGTATAAGTGTTGCTTTATCACACATCTCTAGGCTTGAAAATAGTTTGTTGCATAAGAGCGTGTTCACAATTCATAACATTTACCAGAAGTGTGCAAATCATGCTCTGCAAGCAAGGGGTCCCGAGCATAAGGTTTGTGCGCTTGCGATGTCTGCAGTTATGAATGCTTCTTATGCCAAACCATAGCCTAACACATTACTCCAATAGTTTGTTTGTATCAAGCTTTCAATTAATGAGAGTCCATAGTCAAATAATCCATGATTTACTGTCAGACTCATGCGGTATAATCCCTGATTTACTGTCAGACTCGCTGGTTTGATATGAGCAGGAGTCTACAAGACTCCCGAAAAATTCTGATACACCAGTTCGCTCCAGAGTGCAGCCTAACCGAATAACTGATTATTTTTCAGCGAATGTCTCAATAAAATCTCGCAGACAAACAGTACAATCACCCTCCAGTTTCCAAACATTGTGTAATCAACAGCGGGTGTTACAGATAGCCAGAGTGCATGTGAACAAAGTGCAATCTGCTGTATTGATTGCTGCACGCTGACTGCTTCACGTCTGTCCCGCGTAGTGATGTCGCAGGTTCAGTACATTGAAAAATGCATAGGGGTTACACGGAGAATATCTGGTGAATTCCTAGGGAAAACTCCCACTCCGCCAAAATGTAAATGAGAGGAAATGTCTGTTTACCATCCAAAACTCCCTAACTGCGCTACTCGATTAGGCCACAATTTAAAGAAATCTTTGTTTGCCCTCACCCGACCCAGGCTAAAAAGTTTGGGTAGGTAGGTAGGCTTTTTTTTGAGGGGGGTCTTTTTACAAATTCAGCACGGTGTCTACATGTGCGGCAACTGTACGTGGGCTAAAGTAGTACTACTACTACTACTACTACTAACTAGTATAGTAAGCACTAAGTAGTAGTAGCATAGTAAGTATACTAGCTAACAGTAACACTGACAGTGTCAGTGACAGTGTCATACAGATATGGAAAACAAAACTTGTGCTCTGAGCAAGGCCATTGTTATCACTCGAACAACTCTATCACATCTGCAAAAAACGCTGGCTGCCGCTGCACACTGACACATAAATATATAGGAATTCCTATATATTTACAGAGTGGCCATATGCCCGGCAGCCGGCATATATCTGACAGCTGCCGGGCACGATCTTCGATTTCCTAAATGCCCGGCAGTTTTTAATTTTCAGCGTTATCTCAATTAAACAAGGGTTAGGCAAGGCTCGACACTAGCGGTGGCCCGGTGGCCCGGGGCCACCAAAACTTGATGTCAGGCCACCAAAATTTCCAAAAGTTAAAATTTGGTGGCCCGATCGGGCCACTAAAATTTCAAACTGTCTATGTGATAAAAATAATTGTTTCTTACGTGCTAATCTCATTCAAAAGAGAGCGAGCAATTCGCGTGAGCCGAGCGGACCAAAGATCGGCACCGTGCAGCATTCCTCCGCGGGCGATACGGCGGGGACAGTTTTTATCCAGGTGTACTTGCGCGACTGCACCGACAAGCACCAGCTCTGCTTCGTGTATCAGCGCGATGCAGCTATGCCTCGGACTCTTACAGCCTCTGTTAGACCATGTACCCACGACCCTCCTGCGGGCCACGACAACCAGTCCCGGTTCACCCGGAAGCGAACCCCAGTCCTAACCGCCCCAGGACAACGGTCAAAGTCGCCGCAGGCGTGAACTATTTCCTCGCAGCCACTACATGTCGGCAATTTTACATATGTTGCATTCACAAGGATCGAACCAGCCACTATGCGTGCGCTGACGATACCCTCCCCTTGTCTGCTCACTGTAGCCTGACAATTGCAGCCCGCTTGTCGAAGGCCAAACTAATCTTTCCATGAATAATGCGCTCAGTCGAAATCTTCCGTTCCTTTCTCTTGATGATCACTTTGCTGTCTCCAAATAGCCTCTACTATGCCGGGCCAACACTGATCCTGCGGAAGGGATCGGGCTACGGGACGCCGGTATCACATGGGCAAGAATACGGGACGTTCTGGTTTCCTGATTGCTGCTAGCGACTGGTGCTCACTGTTTTCGGATCCGAAAGCGGAAACGTGCAGCGTTCGAAGTTACGGTAGAATAACTTGAATTATTCATGAGAATGATCCAGTTTTATCGAAGTGTATATTAGTGCTTCTTGTAGATGTATATATTTATGCATTTTTCTTCTGTTTTCTCTTTACGAATCCGATTATTGAAATTAGTGCTTTAGACGATGGCTGCTTTTTTTTTTCCAAATGAATGACGTACCGGCTACTTTTGTGATATATTTGGTTCTCTTGTATTTTTAAAATCTGCGATTATTTTTTTTTTTTCCGTTTCAGCCTGGCAGACTTTTAACTTTCGATTGAGTTAAATGTATGATGTTTTTTTTAACATGAAAGCCTATGTTGTTGTTTTATTACAGTTATTGTTTTAATATTTGCATGCTTCTGTGACTTTGAACTCTCTTGACGGTTGAAATGGTGATCGATAGGATTGTGCCAACGCGCCTGTGTTTTAGATAAATATATGAGTAAATAAGTAGAAAAATGGTATGCACGAGTCTTTGAAATATTTGATGACCATGGAATGGATAATTCAATGTTATGCATCAATTCTCTGTCAGTGTGTGCCATTGTGTCGGCGGTTTGATATTAAGCTTGGTGCCGATGATAGACGGCAAATTTTCAATATTTACAATCAGAGTTGAATAGATTATAGAATGGTTTTCGTTTTGTTGTTTTTTTCGGGCCACCAGAATTTCATTTTCGGGCCACCCAAAATTGAAAATCAATGATTTTTGGGTGGGCCGTCGGGCGCACTGAAAAAAGTTAGTGTCGGCTTGGGTTAGGTTGATAGGTTTGGTTTAGGGAATGTCTGGGTAATTTTAGCGAAATGGAAGCCGTGCCGGTGCGGGACACTAATAGTTAGCCACAGCAAGGCACTTGGCGTCAATAAAAAATAATGGTAAATAACGATTGTTTACAAGTCTCCCCAAATGTTTCTCCTACCCTATTGTTGTGCTATATCTTAATTCAATACACACCGCTGGACACTCGGACCAATGCTGGGGGTCCACTCGCACCAGATGTATCCTCGGTGCATCATCCACGAGCCGTCCGACAGCCGGACCAGTGACGCTTGCTCCGGTCACGATCTGCACGACGACCGGCGACAGGTTCAGGCAAAAACGCTGCCTGGCCAGAGCATTCGGGGTTATGATATAACAAATAGTGTTTATTTGTTGACGATCATTAACTTATTAACTTGTTGGCATCTAACTTTTACTTGTTAATTCTAACGTCTAATTTCGCACTATTGAAGTGCTCTTAATCATCATTGAGTTTCCATAAGTATGTAAGAGATCATCTTGGAGATTTGTTTGCTTTCGTTTCATGTGTTATTTTAATCAGTAGTATTTGGCGACCTTCTTCTTAAATCGAAATTCCAAAGACTTGGGGAGTAGGACAATAATTACACAGTGTAAACTCTTCTTGTCATTGTTTCAGATTTGAGTCCCATCATTTTGTATTGTATTCCAAGTTTCATCATGATAATGAATGAATTCTCCAAAATGGCTGCGTTCCATATTATAATCACTGTAAATGCCCCAGTCATTGTATTCTGCCCACACACAGCAGAGACCAGTAACGCACGCGTCGTCCTGTGCTGCGTGCAAACAATCATGAATAAAGGAAGCAGGGTAGAGAAGCGGCGATTCGACACTTTGTTTCGCGCTACTTATTCTCACCGCGATCACAGAACGGAAAAACATCCAAGCCGCTTCCATTTGGGTATATTGTGTTACAATAATGTTCACTTGTCTTGAATATATAATTTGGCCTTTGTTGTCTTACTACTCCGCCAGATTATATTCTGTGAATCTGAGTGAACTGTTCTCTCCCGTGATGTAAAGAGGAGTATCCATCAAATCCTAACGGCCGTAACTTCATGATTGCTGTGTTCGTGTGTGAGTTGACGTATGCGCGCGGGATCGTGCTTGGTTGGATGGCCTCCCCCGAAACGGAAGCCGAGGCCGGCCCGCGCTCATCGGCGTGCAATTGCGCCCCTTCTTTACTCGGCTGTATAAACGGACTTATGGATACGGATGATCGTCATCTTTACATTTCCACGATAAAACATAACTGTCTCTGTATCGTAACGAGCTGTGTCACCTGCAAATACACAAACTGTGACGAATTCTCGTGTTTGTCGCGCCGAACCTTAGCCGTGATGTAATGGGCTGTCAGAAAGAATCAACGGAAACTCGCGGCGCTGCTTCGTGGGACCTATTCTTGGCGGCGCGCAGCGGGCCTGCAGTTTTCTGCAGAGTTCAATGGCGAGGTTTCTTCTACGGAGTTGGAGAAGCAGGTTATTGCGCCGCTATAGTGCCAGGTTGATTGGCACTCTGCTCCAGCTCTCGGCTGTAGCTTTAGTCACGTCGTATGGGTATCGAGGTGGGAGTGGTCCTGTCTATTGCCGCTTTGAGCCATTTAAGTTACGGGGCAAGGTGGTGTCTGCGAACGTGAATTTGTCAGTCTTTGTGTGATTATCGCATGCACAGGCTCTGGTTCGAACAGAGGCAGTATGTTTTACGTATAACAAAACGTGTAACATTGTTTATTAGAAACAAAGAATTGCAGCTGTTGTATGTGTTTCGCATATAATTGTCGGCAATCAATAGGTTGAAAAGAGTTATTAGAAATTAATACTTTGAGTAGTAATAAATGCGTATTTTGATTTAGCATTCTTGTCATGATTCAATATAAATGCCGCAGGCGCGGCTCATTCTAAGTCTAATGGGGTACTTTGTTGGTGGAGTAGGTGGGATTTTAGTAAACCTGTTAGTCAGAATGTGTTACTACGTCCCGAAACCGTGATGCACAGGGATGGGTATCAGTTAACCCGTTTCTCAAAAGATGTTCGGTTGGATCGTTATGAAAGTTGCACGATGATGGACGGTCGTTTAAGTGTCTCTCGTATTTAAGATGGAGCTGTCCATACTATCGTGTCAAAGTATCTGCAATGACAGAGATAGGTAAGCACTCATCATTTACCCTTCGCAGCTACAGTTTGATTAGCGAGCTGCCCCTGTAACCAATTAACGAGGCTCGAAAATCCCTACAGACCAAAGCATGCGCTGGCGTAGCCCTGGCGTGGTACGATTACTGTTATGGACGCTAGAATGCCATAGATATGATGTTAGGAATACCCGTGTGCGTTTAACCAATTTGGTTGTTGAAATGTTGCCTGGTGAATTGTAGGGCTTCATCATCCAGCATGTATAGATTCTTACTAGCAACTGGCCAGTCATTCTTTTAGCAGAAGTCAAAAAATCCCATGTTTACCTCCTCTTGAGGGTCAAAAGGGTATATCTGACATTATCTTCGCATGTAGTCAGAAGTAGAGTTTTCATGGTCTCTTCGTATATGCCATAAAAATGCGTAGGTACCGCTGTTGAAACAAAGTTCTTTCAATCGCTCCGTCGACCATTGTTCGTAGAATATGTCTAAATCTCGCCATGTGGCATTGGGACCTTTGACCGTGTGAACCTCCAATTTCGGCACAGTTGATGGCTTTTGCCTACATGTGCTACGTTACACGACTATGACGAGCTACGCGCTCGAGGCGTCTTAGATTTGTGCCGCAATTTGCATTTCCTCCCTTATACTTATAGTTAAGGAGTGAATGTTCACCTTCTTTTACACCTCTTGACCTTTGACCTTTGACCCCCAGCTTCGACATCCCAACTCGTTTTCGGATTACCCCCCCACGTCCCGAATATCGTGACCGTACGTCGAGCGGTTAAGATTTGTGCCCAACTGTTGACGGACGGACGCACGGACGATCATGCGATTCTACAAGCTGCATCAGATGAGCTAAAAATTATAATTTATAATTTATATTTTAATTTTTATTGAAACGCTCAAAGTGCATGTGGCTGTGGATTACACACCGAGTTTGAAGCAAATTTGGGACATTCCGATGGATGGATATAGATAAAAATATAACAGGAACATAACTTGTTACTATATGCTTACCATAAAAGTTTCGATCACCATCACGATTAGTAGTTATTTGATATGACATTTTCCAAACTTCAACTAAAAATTATTGTGAAAATGCCTGAACTAAAATTTTACCGCTAGGTGGCGCACGGCAACCGCGCCACCTTGCGTTACTATTTTGAACTAAGATAACTCAAATTATGATTCATCATTCATTTTTCGTGTTTAATTTACGTTACAATTACGATCGTATAGCTAGGATTCAATGAGTTTTAAATACTTATTATAATTTATTAATTACATATTCGTAGCTTGTATGTTTGGCTTACCCATAGGCCTTACCATAGCACGGTAAGTTAACTATACAACAGCTTGTTGAAACTGTCCAGTGTCCATTGTAAACACTGACTAAACAGTGACAGACGCAGTCACACAGTTATGTATTGTGCAAATATGTATTTGTACTCAATTATATCGGCCTAAACCCCGCGGTTACTCTGACTGTATTTACGTATTACTATTACAATGAAAAACCATTTTACATTGGCGACCATACTAAGATAAAAAGGGGTAGTGTGGTACTGGTACACCATGTTCATAACCTACTTCACAACTAATTATCTATGCCTATGGTATGGCCATGGGCCGGCTATGCCATGGCACATTCCAACTACTGAGTATTGTATCATGGAACAGTACAGTAGGTACTGTATCATGTATGCTGCATCTCCTGCAGTACTCACTCGAGTCACTCACTCACTGTACAGTAGTACAGACTGTGTACTGCCAGTAGAGTAAAGTGTGGCCCATACTTTGTATTGTCTCGCAAAAACTTCACATCTATGCACAAATTGTTGAGAGGTTTTGCCCACCGTTTTTTCTGACCAACACAGCGTACACCATATCCCCTATATTACAGGGTAGAAATTAACTTTTGAACAAGGGAGTCCAAAGGACTCCCTGCCCTCAGAAAGAGGAGTCCGCAGCAAATTTAGGGAGTCCGTAGTCTGAAGTTCAAAATTATAGATATTAACACATACATGTGCTTATTTTAAAGACACATGCAGTTGCACGTCTGCCAAATTTTCTTTGGACATTAGCTGAACAAAATACGATAATTCTGTGAGGCCGTGCTCTGGAACAAACTAGTTAGTGTAGCAGTATTTTCAGGGAGTCACAGGGACTCCTGCATATGTCAAATCGGGGAGTCCGACAGTAAATTAGGGCGTATTTGACTCTGGCCTCGCGTTAATTTCGCACCCTGATATATTATAATTAGATATAGTGGTGTTATGGTGGAAAACTCTAGCTTGTGCCTAGGTTTTAGTTAATGTATAAAAATACCATGTTTGTGCATTTTTGATGCAACTATTTTACTCTATCATTAAATGACCTGCCACTTCTGCAGGAAATTAAGTTTGCCAGAAGTCAACATGTGACATAGTATATTAATTGAGCACATTAATGTGAGCCATAAGATGGATGAGTTGAGGTGCATATTGCATTACTGCACACAGTGTCATCTACCTTTGTAACAATTTCAAATGTAACAAGCCAATTTATCTGGAGGATATGCTATATACCAGTACATCATAAGACATAGCAGTGTGTGCTGATGGTGTATCCCCTGAACAGTCGGGATGTGCTTACTGCTGGGAATGTCAAATTTATGAATTTCGGTAGAATTGCTGCGTCACATTACTACTGCAGCATTATTTGTTGGTTATTGGTGAAAGGTGCGATCATAACACTGCACCCGCAGGATTTGGCTTGTTCCTTGGTTAGAATTGCAGCAAGCATCATCAGGAGTGAGCAAGAGAAGATTGCTGTCAGAAGTTGCTTTTGGAGGAGGGATGGTCGTTATGATACATATAAGCAACCCAAAGGGAAACTATAGCGAAGAAACAAATTGCTCCCTCCCTAGTGTCCCATTCCTCTCTCCCTTCCTCTCCCTAGCTCCCTCCCACCCATTCTCTGCATCACCCTCTCACTTTATATCTGTCTCTCGCTACTTATCTTTCTCTCACCAAACCTCGCTCTCCACCCTCTCTCTTTGCCTGTATTCCTTTTTCTTCTATCTTGCTTCCTCTCCATTGTGGAAATACTACATTTATCATTATGTAAGATCATTTACCAGTCCATTTTTATCAGTAATATGTCAATAGGATTTATGTAAATTTCTGATAGCGTGTGCATTTGTACTATATAAGTATAGTATATAGTGTATATATATATAGTATATAGTATATATATATATAGTATATCAGGGCTCGAATTAACCGACGGCACCGACGGCAATTGCCGCCGGTGCCCCTATCAATCGCCGTACTGCCCCTTGAAAATCCAACCCGACCGACGGCAGTCGCCTGCCTTGCCCTTTTCTGTAATTGCCGTCGGTGCCTCTGGCTAGACTGGTTCGCGGCCGCACTGTTTGTCGCAGAGCGTGTACATTGTCTAGCAGAGCTCGTCTACTGCGGCTGCAACAAGCCACGTTATTGTGTTAGACTGGTATCCGGCCTCACGCTCTGCTAGACAATGTACACGCTCTGCGACGAACAGTTCGGCCGCGAACCAGTCTAGCCAGAGGTCAAAATCAGAGCAGGCGCATATTTGCCAGCATACATGTGATTACATTGTATCAAGCGAACCAGACTATGCGTCTAGACAATACGCCTGTCTGCAGTGTACTGAATGAGAGTTTCGAAGGCAAACAATTGTCATAATAAAAAAATGATGAAATTTCTTCCTTTTTTGATGTATTTTGTTCAAAATATTAAATATACGGGACACACATGCATCCCGGGAAGGGTCGGTACGGGACGCGGGACACATGGGCAAAATACGGGACGTCTGGTCACCCTGATTGCTAGCTAGCTGCACTGGTGCTCACTGTTTCGGATCCGAAGCGAAACTGCCAGCGTTCGAAAGTTCGCGTAGAATAACTGAACTATTCCATGAAGATGATCAGTATTTTAATCCGAAGTGTAATATTAGTGCTTTGTAAGTTTATTTATGCATTTTCTCTGTCTCTTTTAACTTTACGCAACGAAATATTGAACTTAGTCTTAGACATGGCTGCTTTTTCTTTTTAAATGCATGCGTACCCAGGCTACTTTGTTGATATAATTATGGTTCTACTTTATCTTATTAAATCTGCAATATTTTTTTTTTACAGTTTCAAAGCCTGCCAGACATTTTAACTTTCATGAGATTAAATGTATATGTTTTATTTTAACATGAAAAGCCAATGTGTTGTTGTTTTATTACAGTTACTTGTTTTAATATTTGCATGCTCTGTGACTTTGAACTTCTTGAACGTCTGAACTGATCGATAGCATGTGCACGCGCGTGTTTAGATAAATAATGAGTGAAAGTAGAAAAATGGTATGCAAGAGTCTGGTGAAAATTTGATGCCATGGAATGGATAATTCAAATGTATGCCTCAATCATCAATGTCAGTGTGTGCCATTGTGTGGGGTTTGTTTAAAGACTTGTGCAAGTGCATCAGACGGCCAAATTTTCAAATAATATACAATACGAGATTGAAATAAAGATTTATAATGTTTTTCTTTGTTGTTTTTTCGGGCCACCAGATTTCATTTTCGGGCCACCAAAAATTGAAAATCAATGATTTTGGTGGCCCGATCGGGCCACTGAAAAAAAAAGTTAGTGTCGAGCCTTGGGTTAGGGTTAGGGTTAGGGTTAGGAACTGCTGGGCATTTAGGAAATCGAAGACCGTGCCCGGCTGCCGGGCATATATATAGCCACAGCCACAGGCACTTGGAACGTCTCAATAAAAAAAATAATGGTAAATAAACACGAAATGTACCAAAGTCTCAATGTTTCTCTACTCTATTTTGCCTATAATCACCTGTAAATGCCAGTCAAATGCTCATCTGCAACACACAAGCAGAGACACAAGTACACCGCACGCCCGCCCTGTGCTGCGTGCACAAACAACATGAATAAGAGAGCAGGTAAGAAAGCGGGATCGAAAAATTTGTTCGACGCTCGCTTCATTTCACACGATCACAGAACGAAAACACATCCAACCGCTTCCATCTTGGTATCTATGTGTACATAAATGTTCACTTGTTCGAATTATAACTTTGGCCTTTGTTCTTACCTACTCCCGCCAGATATATCTCGTGAAATCCTGCAGGAAATGTTCTCTCCGTGAAAATGTAAAGAGGACGTATCATCCGAAAATCCCTAACGGCGCTACTTTCGATCGATTGCTGTAGTCGTGTGTGCGTGACGTCATGCCCGCGCGCATCGTGCTTGGCTTGGCATGCCTCGAAACGGAGCCCGGAGGCCGGCAGCAGCTCATCCCGGCATGCAATGCGCCCCATTACTCGTGTATAAACAGAGTATATGGATACGGATGATACGTCCTCTTTACATTTCCACGAAAAACATACTGTCTCTGTTCGTAACCGAGCTGTGTCACGCGAAATCACACAAAGACTGACGAAATTCTCGCGTTCGCGAACCTTAGCCCGTAATGTAAATGGCTGTCAGAATCAGGAAACACCTACCGGCGCTCTTCGTGACCTCATTCTTGCGCCGCAACGCTGCAACGTTTTTGCAACGTTCCAATGGCGAGGTTCTACGGGAGTTGGAAAGCAGTGCGCCGCCTATAGTCCATAGATTGGCACTCGCTCCCACCTCTCGGCTTAGCTTAGTCACTCGATGGGTAATCGAGGTGGGAGTGAGTCCCAGTCTATATAGCCCCGATTCTGACAGCCATTTACATTACGGGGCAAGGTTCGCGAACGTGAGAATTTTGTCAGTCTTTGTGTGATTTCGCATGACACAGCTCGGTTACGAACAGAGACAGTATGTTTTTATAACAAGTGAACACTGTTCTTAACATAGAAACAAAGATGGCAGCTGTTGTATGTGTATTCGGCAATAATAATTGTCGGCAATAATAGGTGAAAAAGAGTATAGAAACATTAATACTTTGGTAGTAAATAAATTTCGTATTTATTTAGCATTCAATGTCAATGATTCAATATAACAAGTGCCGCAGAGCGACAGCGCTCATCTAACGTCTACTGCGGTGACTCTGTGGTGGAGTGGTG
>NW_014577095.1:623527-633581 GCF_000485595.1 Priapulus caudatus | reverse complement strand
GGGCCGCATGCGGCCCGCGGGCCGTAGTTTGCCCACCCCTGGTGTAGGTGGTGAGCAATAAATCGCACCATACCACCAACGCATAATTCAACGCATAGTCTATCATATTATGTGCCTGTAGGGGTTGTTTGTGCAGGGACTAGTCAAAAGCATCTGGAATTAATAAGATTATATATATCAAGAGTACCATAATAGCAATTTTCTATTATGGTACTCTTGATATATATATATATATATATATATATATATATATATATATATATACATATATATATACATCACATACATAGCTCTAGTTGCCCTGCTTTGTATACTTTCTGGACATGGTTGCTACTCTGCAAACATGGCTGTGAATCTGCTTGTTAATTTCCATGTCCCTTTTTTGACACTTATCCATTATCCACTGCTCAAATATGGTAAGAATATGGCATTGTTTTCATCCCATCATTGTAGTATGTTTGTTTTATATGTCCATTTGTGATTCTGTTCACAAACCTGGTCTGTTTGCCACACTTGCTTGGCTTTGTTACGCCGATCACTCGCCTTATTTATCTTGAAGGCAGTAGCGAAGAAGCATTAATGAAAGCAGCAGCAAGAGCAGCATCAGACATTAGATGAGCAGTGCCACACTGCAGAACTTGTCAAAATTCTGCCATAATATAATAATTACAATATTGTCAAAACCATAGTAAAGTAGGCACGTGTAGCTACTGGGATATCATAATTGTATCCCCCGCGGCGAAGTCGGCGGGGATACTATGGTTTCATGTCTGTCTATCTGCCGCTGCCACCGCAAACACTTTCCCTTCCGCTCTATAACTCTGCCCCTAATTGACCCAGCGCAACCAGACTTGGTAAACTTACCTACCTTGTACGTCCTTACGGAGATATTTCATTCATACTAGATCGCAGAGGATACATGTAGTTGGCGACAACTAGTGATGTCCCGATGATCGATTATAATCGAAAATCGATCGATTATAGTCTCAAATTCGATAATCGATTATGAAAACAAATAATCGATTATCAAAAATACAAAAAAAAATTTATTTTTATTTTTTAAATTACTAAATCGCAACATGGACATGTATTGGTAGCGAAGTAGAAGTGCATCAGTGTGTAGTCCAGAGGACACCTTCATGAATCACTGTTAACATAGGTCCTGTCTGATTGCAGAGCGGTACTAGTGTACTTAAAGACATGGACAAATTGGACAGTGTCTTTGTTTGGGTTTGACACTGTCCCACAGATGTTATCCGTAGATGAGATTCTACTCTCCGTATTGTTTGTTACATTATGTTGGAGAGGATATTCCATTGGCAGGACATTAACTCGGCTACACAGCCTACACTAGCTATTAGAACACAAACAACTTACTTACTATAATAAAGAACATGTCTTGATCATGTTTGTTTAAAACTTTTAATGTTTTAGTAAAGGCATTTAAACCATTTCTTTTTAAATTGATTAAATACTGTATAGGAACAGACATTGATATACATACAGCAACCTTCACAGAGTTAATAGGCCTACATGATCATAAAACATGATAATATTGAATGCTATGTATAATTGTATATACAAAGTAAGATTAAATTAAATCTATGCTATTATTAACCGATTATCCGATTATAATCGATTATCGATCGGTTAAGGGAAACCGATAATCGATTATGAAATTCCAGCCGATTCCCATCACTAGCGACAACTGCCATTTCTAGTTATAACTTATATATTACCTTGTAGGTAAAGGAAGAAAACATTAGCTCAAGGTGCTGAACACTGATACTGACATGAGCAACAGGAGAGCTACGCATGCAGGCTCCTGGTACACAGACAATTGTAAGTTCTTTTCAGAAGATAACATGACTTAAGTTGACGTTCACTTAATTAAAGTTTTATTTCTGGTAAGTACCGATTATTACTGCCGTGAAATAGCTAAAATCCTGATTTGAAAAATTTAGTCAAATTTTGTCTGAAAAGATAAACTCGCTCAACATGGTGTAGGATTATATATGAGTAGCAAATTATAACAGTAGTTGTCTTGCATTGTGATTTTCCTCTGCAGTGTGAATTATTACCTGAGAATTTGAATGAATAGAATATTGATATTGAATTAAATATGTGGCTCGTATTTTAGTAGCTGTATGTTGAGATATAATTTATAAGTACTGATAAAGTGATTTACATGCAACTTTCTCCCTTACTCAATTATCCAGGAAGAACTTTAAGGGGCATTCCTGTGATAGCTATTTATTATTTAGTAAGTGGAGCAAAGTTTCTATCTGATGGAGGATTTGGTGATGATGCAACGTTGACAGCTATGCGGTTTCTGTATCTTCAGCTCGAGAACTTGAACAACAACTACAGAAGTGGCTGGACAAGGCGTCAGGACCACATTCCCCTGCCCGAGCTATTATAGCTCCGTAAGTACGCAGTGGGGACCCATGTAATGATTAATGTACTAAACCTTGTAATGGCGATCACCAGTATTATTGTGTTTTATTTCTTTAACCATAGTAGCTAAGGTGTATAGCTATTTATCTTGAGGTCTTTGAATACCATATTAGCAGAAGTAGATTGACAAGTCTTAATTTATTCTTAATAATAATCTTCTGCTACCACATTTTTTTATCGTGCATTTGGTTGTTGCAGGCACGCTGGTTATACATACTGTGGGGCATGTTCTGCCTTTGCTTACAGACAGGTTGACCCAGTCAGTGTGTAAGTACCAATAACTATATCTCAATGAGGATGGTAAAGATTGCTAGTGTAGCGATGTGTTACAGCTCTATAGCATTGTAGAGTGTGCCACATTAGTATAAGTGTGTTGTTGTCACTGATTCACTGTCAGTTGTGATCGTGGTTGTCAAGTGTTGTAAGCAGGTATTAAGGGCTGGTGAAGTCTCAGAATTCTACTAAATATATGCTGATACTAGTGATAAAGGTTGTTGGGCTCTAGTTTGGGATTTTCTTTAAGTACGATTTTTCTTTCTGTGATAAATTCACAAGATAGTTATCATTTAATAATTAGCACAGTAGATAACTTGATAATAATTGTTGTTGGTATAGGAAGCGTGTATTTATCCTTGGCCCATCACACCATGTGCGCCTCTCTAGTTGTGCTCTGTCATCCTGCTCTACCTACAAAACTCCAATATATGATCTCAACATTGACCAGCAAGGTAAGTAGAAAGATGCTACATTATCTAAGTAAATTAGTAATTAAGTCAGTTAGTAAATAAGTAAGTTGGAAGATTGGGGTAGGATAAGGGTAAAATGATGTGGGGGAGAAAGGGTGAGGTTCTGTAATGCATTGAGCCATTCACATAGTGTAGTCATTAAACAGCAGGGAGCAAAAGAGAGAGTGAGAAAAATGGCAAAACGAGAGCGAGGGGGTTTGCTTAGGGTGTGCATGCCAAAAAGTATAGGGAAGGGAGACAGTTAAGGGAATGGAGAGGGAGAGTGATTGAGCTATCCGAAATGAAGAGGATTGTAGGGGAATGGCATGACTAAGACGTCACCTGGTTTGTGTCCAGTCATTGTTAAATTAGATAAAGGCACATCCAAACACCTATGCAACATATATGGATGCTTACTATCATGACAGCACACCCCAGCTACTGGACCGTAGAGCCCTTCACCAATTCCAACATAGAGAAAAGTCATGAGAAAAGAAGATGGAAAAATTGGTGATAATTCCTGCATATTCCTTGATGTTGCTCACTGTCATCTGCTTCATAATTGCAGTTTATGATCACCTCAAGGCGACGGGTTCATTTGAGATGATGTCACGCTCCACAGACGAACAGGAACACAGCATTGAGATGCAGTTGCCTTATATTGCAAAAGTCATGTCAAGGTATTGTGTGAGCAGTCGGTAGTGCAGCATTGACCCATATGGAATAACATAGTCAAGGAGTGCTGTTTACCATCCATCGTCCTTTTGCTACTTTTGAGCATTTAACAGCAAAAAAGAACTGCTAGAGTAGAACAATGCAATCGTCAATGTATAATCATGGGCTGTTCTAGAGGAATCCAGGTTTGGTTTTTGTGAGGCTTGATCTGGGAATATTCAGCAATGGGAATTTGTGTTCTTACTTTGTTTGATTAATTTCCAAAGTTGATGTGCGTGGACGTTTGTTTCATAGAGCATTGCCTTACTGGGGGACAATGACCCCTTACCCTGCCAAGCCAGTTCTAGTTGAGTGGACGTTGTGCCTGTTAGAGTGGCATGCAAGAAATCGTTATGCTACTCGATATATATAGTTTTTGCATGGCAGAGCTGTTTGGTGACATGTCTCAGATGATATTTGTTTAAGGTCAGTTCTGGTGGATCGGAGTGGTTTGCCCATTAAAAGTCCACAGAATCACGGTCCGTGATACCATAGGTCTTACCTACGAGATATGAGTCTAAGTATAATTTAACGAAGCCAGCTTATTCTCGAAAGTATCGGGAATTGAATGTGGTACTAACATATTAGTAACCATCATTTTCGGGCACTTGGCAGGTATGCGGGGTTATTCACTATTGTGCCAGTGCTCGTCGGATCTCTGCCTGTGGAGCGTGAACAGGAGTATGGGGAGATCTTTGCTCATTACCTTGCCAATCCTGAAAACCTATTCGTCATCTCCTCGGATTTCTGCCACTGGGGTGAGTGTAGTGACAATTGTGAGGTACGTTTTCGTCTATATTGCTCTAAACAACAATCGTTGTTGATAAATCACTGAGAAATTTGAGTGGTGACAGTGAAACGACAGCATATATCAGGCATGTACAGCTGCAAGTTTTACAGGCAGAAGATTCAGGTATACACACTATGACCAGTCCCGTGGAGAGATCTACCAGTCCATCGAGCATCTTGACAGAATGGTGAGAACCCTTACTGAGAAATTTGGTAGCAAGCCGTAGTGTACAGTACATCTGTAGTATTCATCAATAATTACCTGTTAATATATAACACTGCTGAGCAGTAGTTTATTTTACTAGTTGTTATGGTATACACTTACTACACCTTGACACTACAATATTATTTTTATCATGTGTTCACAGGGAATGGACTTTATAGAGAAGATCAATCCAACTGGCTTTGCAGACTACCTGAAAACCTACCAAAACACTATATGTGGAAGACACCCTATTGGAGTCTTACTTAATGTAAGTTTCGAGACACATCAGCTTGAAAAAAGTGCCTCAGTATGAACCAACCACGTCTGTTCGTGATCGCCTTGAAAAGTTGCGTAAAAATATTCTTAGAGACGTTTTAATTGCTCCTTGTGCAAATATGCATGCTCTCACACAAACACAACAGCTGCCTATCATTGACAGATGTACAGACATTTTCTTCTGTCTTGTATTCTGATGCAGCTGTGAGACTAAAGTAAACGTCTATACAGGTCGTGCAATACATGCATGCTCGTTTCTTGACGCCGTCTTTCTAGTCATGCTTCATTCAGGCCATTGATGAGCTGTGATGTAAGAAATACTATGGTGACTCTTGTACACGTTCACCTCCCATTTTATGCAGGCCCTTGATACATTGCGTCGTAACAACACTAATGGACAGAGACAGACGCTGAGATTCCTCAAGTACGCACAGTCTAGTCAGTGCACCAGCTTGAATGATTCATCAGTCAGCTACGCATCAGCAGTCCTCAACATGCAGTAGTCGCTACTGACGTCGCTGCCGTGGGTTATCAGACATCGCGCCTTCCCGTGCATTTCTGGACTTTTCTGAATTGCAGATGGGTTATTGTAATACATTTGTATAGCCGTCAGATGCTCGATCTCTAATTTTGATAGTGTACTGTCTTCTGGTATGTCTCTCAAAAGGTTTAAGAGAAAGACCACCAGTAGACACCAGTAGACCTTGTTTTTTTGTACATTGTTGTCGCGTATGAACCTTTACTAAGTTGACAATGTCATGGGGTGAATTTCCTTTGTCGAGTACGCAGACATGCATGTCGGTCGTGGCCTTTGCCCTCAGTGATGCCATCAAGCTTTCATTATAAGAAGCAGTTTCTACAATACATTGTATGTTTGTATTGCTTCATTTGTGTAAAAACCCACAAGAAACTCCCTTTATCTCCCCCCAATTTGTCGAATGTGAGGGATGCATGATAAAGCGTGGATGCCTTTGTGCAAAACATGCTACGATTCACGCTTTTTGCCCAAATTCATGTATCATGGTATCAGGACTAGGTTAGACTCTCTACCTCTGATGGTATGATACATCGTTTATGATCCGTCATTGAATGTACTGCGGGAAATAATGTTGCCTATAGGAAGATTTCCGCATGTGAAACCTCATCGTGACAAGAGACGGATCTTGTGGTCAGAGAAACATTGCTATTGTAGTGCAGTATAGAAAATTAACGTGTTACGGAAGAGCACGTACAGAATAGTGTACAATATCGTTATAGATAAAAAAAATATCGTGACGACAAGTTGTGAAGCACGTGGCTAGGAAATGTATTTTAACGTTCGTTTAATCACTGTGCTGCAGTAATTCACATCATAAACGGTCTGTTATAATTTGACGGCACAATATTTATAGGTGAACTGTGTTACACTGTAGGATGCTGGTTTAATAAGCATGAGATGCACGATAAATATTTAGTTAGGAATTCGAGTGTGAACGCAGTGATATTTTTGGTTGCTAGACATTTATCATCTGTGTTTATAAGTCGTTAAAAAATTGTCAGGTAGATGTGCAGGTGGTGATGTTGGTTGCATGCCTTATATCAAATCACCTGACCTGGCACAAGTGCCTGTATGTACCTTTTCTATGTTGGAATTTTCAGTGACTGCATCGGCATTCAGTCCCATGTAAAACAATTTTTGTGGAGTTGCACGGGTTTGGGGCGACCGACCTTAGCACGAACATCTGCACGATAAATGCAAGGTGAAAAATTAGCCAAATTGCACTGTTACGCTCAGGTCTGAGATCTGCAATGTTGTCATTCTGTAAACACCCAAACGTTTTCCCAAGTGAAAGCCCTGCTCTTAGAAAAGAAACATGCACACACTCGTGGCAAATATAAATGCAATACATACAGATAGAGCTTGAACTTTTTCATTGTTATCATTGCGTTATTAAGAAAATATACAAGCTAACGGGATGCTAAGTGAACCCTCACGCAGGAAGCGAAAGTGACCAAAAATGTTTTTGTGGACGTTATTTATACAGTGTGCAGCCAACACATTTTGACAGATCAACTTGGCAGTGAACCACTGTAATGGTTTCTGTTCCGCATGCGCTTCGGTTCAGAGGCGGTATTATCATGGGTGCCTGTGTAGTATTTGGTAGAATTAATTCATTCTCAAAATCAAATGATCGTCAAATTGACACGAGTTCCTCCTCATATGTGACTCACCGTTTCATTGAACATTTCTCCGACATCTGCTCCCAAACGTACCTGAATGTTTGTAAATTTAGTCTATTGACTTTGACTGGGCATATATCTATTCCTCATGAACGGTTGTCAGAACATTCCTACTTTTAAAAACTATATGCCTGACCTTTATCGTATTGTAATCACGAGTTATCCTGAATCACGTTTTCTAACTTTTTGACACCAATTTGATACTTGGTTTCGTACGTCCTGAACCTTGTTGTTTTGTTTGAATATATCAATTGAAAAATATTGAGGAATTGTATTTCATTTCGGACCAATTTTGGAACAGCATTCGCATCCTTGACGCGGCATGCAACTTTCTTGCTTTTTATGGCAGTCGGCATCAAGGTAAAGTATGAGTTAATGTTGTTCATGATCATTGTGTACGTTTATAGCCAGATAGTCACGTTTGAGATTTGCTATTTAATTATCAGTGCAAATAGCGTTTTCACGGTAACTAAATGAATTGAGAATCACGGCTATTTTTAAGACGAAATTGTGAAGGGATAACAACAAGTACCGTAATTAACAAATCCTGCAGAGTGCCTGCGACATTGCTGCTATTACTATTGCTACTTCGAAAATAACCTCTGCTGCCCCTACTAGGCTACTCCTGATATCAATTCTGCAGCCACCGCTGCTACTAATACTGCTATTGCTGGTATAACTTCTGCTGCCGCTATTGTTGTTATAGGTCCTACCGTTGTAACATTTTATGTTAGTTTGGCTTCAGCTTTTAACGTTACTTACTATACAGTTTAATTGGGGTTCATTTATGCTACATATCGGTATTTACTGTTCAATACCAACATATCTAAACATCTATCTAAACAATAGATTTAAAAAAATCCGATTTTTTAACATGTCGGTGCGTGTTATAGTCGATGCTTTTGCTTGTGCTTCCTTTTGATTTTAATGAAAACTAAAGCTACGTCTACACGACGAACCTCTCGAGTTAGCTTAACCTCCACGATAGGCGGCAGCACTAGTACGATGTACGTACACACGCACGCACGCGTACTCGCACATGCACGCACACACTCATGCACGCACGTGTACGTGCACACGCACGCACGTGTACGTGCACACGCATGCACGCACGTGTACTTGCACACGCACGCACACACTCATGCACGCACATGTACGTGCGCACGCGCGCACGCACGCACGTGTACGTGCACATGCATGCACGCACGCACGCACGCACGTGTATCTGCACACACGCACGCACGCACGTGTACGTGTACACACGCACGCACGCACGTGTACGTGCACACGCACGCACGCACGTGTACGTGCACACGCGCGCACGCACGTACGTGTACGTGCACATGCACGCACGGACGCACGCACGCACATGTACGCACTCACGCATGCACGCACGTGTACGTGCACACGCACGTACGCACGCACGAACTCACGAACGTGTACCTGGGCACGCGCGCACGCACACACTCATGCACGCACGCACACATGCACGCACGTGTACGTGCACACGCACGCACGCACGCACGAACTCACGAACGTGTACCTGGGCACGCGCGCACGCACACACTCACACACGCACGCACGCATGCATAATAAATCGGTAATAATCGCTATCGGGTGTTGTCGTGTAGACGCTACATAATCGCTAACCTCGAGTTAAGGTTCGTCGTGTAGACGAGGCTTAAAACACCAATGCCTTTGTTCATAATAGATAAATAACATAATAGATATCAAGATCCGATTTTCAAACATTGTCGGTGTGTGTTATAGCTGAGGCTTTTGTTTGTGTAGCCACAAGTTCCCTTCTCGCTTAACACTATGTTGGCGATAGATAACAACACCGTGTAACCGTCGGAGAGCCTGGTCGGTTTATTGTTTGTGCAGCTTTGTGCTTTATGACAACCAAAACTTGTCTTTGTTTTGTGTACATATAGCTATTTATATATACAAAACATATCATCTTGATAGCCCATACAGTCTTGATAGCCCGTGAATTCCATATTGTTTGACCAAAGTGACAGCTTATAGTTTGTTGGGTTGATCATAACTAGAATATATTCCGTGATAACTTTATTTCATCCATTCATCAATAGCTCATATTCACAACACAATTATACAATTATTATACAATTAGTACAATGAGTACATCTGAAATCCTAGGCTGCATAAATGAGCCTCACCTAAAAGTAACCTAACGTGGACGTATAAGGCATACACAGTGTGTATAGATCGACAACTAGATGACCGATTCCATTTCGCTGTTACAAACAAGTTTCCTATTTATCCTCCGCACAAAGTGTAGCAGAGGGTATTGTTTTTGGCTCGTTTGTATGTGTGTGTGCGTGTGCTTGCGTGCGTGCGTGCCTGTGTGCGTGTTTATACGCATATATATATACTAGCTGCGGGTACCCGCTGCGCTGGGTAAAATCGTGCTACTAATTCATACTACTATACTAATAATGGGACACAGTAGGAACATTGGGTAAACATCGACAATGACATTGCACCCAATATCAATATTTAGAAATCAGTCTAATAAGAGAATAAGCATGGGGAAAAACTGTTACGTATGACATTTATATGACAGCAAAACAGAAATTAGAACACCAGAGACATAATTTTAATAGAAATATGGATCATAGGGGCTATGTTCCCCAGGTATACCGGA
>NW_014577095.1:616679-623517 GCF_000485595.1 Priapulus caudatus | reverse complement strand
AAATACGTAACCTGAAATGTTTGTAAATTTTAGTCCTTATTGACTTTGATCAGGGCATTATCTATTTCTATTCCTCATGACGGTTGTGCAGACCATTTACTACTTTTAAAAGTACTATGCCTGACCTTTAATCGTATTGTAATCACGATGTTATCCTGAATCTACTGGTTCTTAAACTTTTTGACCACGACTAATTGATACTTGTTGTCCGGTAGGTCGCTGAACCATTGTTGTTTTTGTTTGATATTTATCAACTTGAATAAATATTGAGGAATTGTATTTCATTTCGGACCAATTTCTGGAACAGTCAATTGCGCATCCTTTGACAGCCGGCAATGCAACGTTTCTTAAGCTTTTATGGCAGACGGCATCAAGGTAAAGTATCGATTTAATGTTCGTTCATTGATCATTGTGATTACGTTTTATATGCCAGATAAGTCACGTTTGAAGATTTGCTATTTAATTAATCAGTGCAAGTACTAGCGTTTTCACGGTAACTAAATGAATTGAGAATCCACGGGCTATTTTTAGCAGACGACAAATGGTGAAGGGAATAACAACAAGTAACCGTCAATAACAAATCCGCAGAAGTGCCGCGACAGTTGCTGGCTCATTACTTATTGCCTTATCTTCGAAAATAAACCTCCTGCTGCCCTACATAGCTAGACGTCCTGATATCAATTCTGCAGCCAGCGCTGCTACTTATAATACTGCTATTGCTGGTACAGACTTCTGCTTGCCAGCTATTGTTGTTCATAGTCCTTCTACCGTATGTAACCATTTTATGGTTAGTTTGGCTTTACACTTTTAAGCCGTTACTCTACTATAATCAGTGTTTAATTGGGGTTCATTAATGCTACACTAATCGGTATTTGAACTAGTTCAACTACCAAACATATCTAATAACATCTATCTAAACATAGATTTAAAAAAAACCAGTAAATCGGCGATTTTTTAACATGTCGGTGTGTGTTAATAGTCGACTGCTTTTGCATGGTGGCTTCCTTTTGACTTAGATGAAAACTAACAGCTACGTCTATCATCACGAAGCGTTTCGAAGTTATCTTAACCCTGACGCACGATAGGATCGGCTAGCACTAGTACAGATGTAGGCGTACACCACTGCACGTCACGCGTAACTCGGCACACTGACACGCACACACTCAGCACCGACTACGTGTAGCGTGCACTGACGCACGCACGTGTACGTGCACCACGCATGCAAACGCACGTGTACTTTCAAGCACGCACGCCACACACTCTGTCACTGCACATGTAACGCCGCACGCGCGCAACCACGTCACGTGTAGTGCACGATGCATGCACGGCCACGTCACGCACGTCAACTGTCAATTCTGCACACACGCACGCGACGCACGTGTAGATGTTACACACGCACGCACGCACTGTACGTGCCACAGAGCCTTATCGTATGATCGTATTTGCTACTCGCGCTGCACGCACAGTACGTGTACGTGCATACTTGCAACGCACGGACCGCACCGCACGGCACATGTTACGCCTCACCATGCCACGCACGTGTAGACGTGCATCAGTAGTCATACGTCACGTAGTCAACGCACGAACTCACGAACGTGTTAACCCTGGCACGCGCGCAACACCACACAACTTCTTGCACCACGCACACATGTACGCACGTGTACGTGCACACGCAGCCACTGCACGCGACGAACTCACAGAACGTGGTTACTGGGCACGCGCGCACGACTACACTCATGCGACTGTGCCCAGTCGACACGCACTGCACGCACGTTACGTGCACACAGCACGGCACGAACGCCACGTGAGCCTTACTACGACGCACGCACTTGCACACACGCACGTTTTAACATAGCACAGCGCTTCACCACGCAAAGTGCATAACATAAATCGGTAATAATCGCTATCCGCGGCGGTGTTGTCGTTCGTAGACGCTACACTAATCGCTAACCTCAGATTAAGGTTCGTCGTGTAGACGAAGCTTAAAACACCAATGCCTGTTCATTCAAAAGATAAATAACATAATAGATATCCAAGACTCCGATTTTCAACATTGTTCGGTGTGTGTTCATAGCTGAGGCTTGTTGTTTGTGTAGTCCACACACTTCCCTATCTCGCTAACACTATGTTGGTCGATATGATAACAGCACGGGCCCGTGTAACCGTCGAAGAGCCTGCGTCGGTTTATTGTTGGATAGCAGCTTTGCTTTAATGAACAACCAAAAAAAACTTTCTTAATGTTTTGTGTACATAATAAGGTATTTATATATATTCAAAACAATATGCCATCTTGATAAGAGGCCAATACAGCTTGATAGCCCTGTGAATCCGATATTGTTTGAACCAAAGTGAGCTAGCTTATAGTTTTGGTGTTGACATTAACTAAATAATATTTCCTTGATAACTTTATTTCATCCATTCATTCAAATAGCTCATATTCACAACACAATTCATACAATTATTAATGACAAATTAGTACAATGATTACATCTGAAATCCAGTCTGCATAAATGAGCCATCAGCCTAAAAGTAAACGCTAACGTGGACGTATAAGGCATACGACAGTGTGTATAGATCGACAACTAGAAGCTCGATTCCAATTTCGCTGTTACAAAACAAGTTGCCCCTATTTACCCTCCGCACAAAGTGTAAATGCAGAGTTATTGTTTTTTGGCATCGTTTGTATGTGTGTGATGGCGTCGGACTTGCGGTGCGTCGTTCGCCTGATGTGCGTGTTATACGCATATATTGACTAGTATAGTATGTGTGTGTGTGTGTGTCGTGTGTGCGTGCGTGCGTGCGTGCGTGAGTGCGTGCGTGCGTGCGTGCGTGCGTGCGTGCGTGTGTGTGTGTGTGTGTGTGTGTGTGTGGCCATGCGTGCGCATGTGCGCGTATGTGCGTGCGTGCGCACTATATATACGTACCACGTTCACTAAGCTGTATGTCGAGAGACACGATAGTGTAGTAAACAGAAATTGAAAAGGAGTCGGAACACAGCGCAGCTTGTAGAATATCTTCTTCAAATCGATGTCCAGCTCCTCTCTGCGAAAAAAAATCAGTCTCATAATTAATCGATCTTTGGCGAACATATGACCTTATTAAATGTTAGGATCTTGTTAGACTATGGAGATATGTTGACTTCGCCTCTATCGCGGGTTTCGCAGAATAAAGTTATTCGCGTCTCATTTTCGTTGTGGTTATCGTCTGTGCTGGCCCTGCCGGGATTCAGAAGTTGAGCGCCGTGTGCACAAAATCAGCGGGTAGGGCGAGTAGCAGCGTGGAGGGCGTGATCTGGGAAGTCGAAAAAAGAGAGAGGGGGGGCGCGCGCGATCCTGTAGAGAGTGGAAATTATAGGGAATAGCGCACGATCGAGGCGATGGGGAGGACACGAGACAACGACAGAGGCTATGATAGAGAGCACACGAGGCGATGATAGAGAGCACACGAGGCTGTGATAGAGAGCACACGAGGCTATGATAGAGAACACACGAGGCGATGATAGAGAACACACGAGGCTATGATAGAGAACACACGAGGTGATGATAGAGAACACACGAGGCGATGATAGAGAACACACGAGGTTATGATAGAGAACACACGAAGATATGCTAGAGATCACACGAGGCGATGATAGAGAACACACAAGGAGATGATAGAGAACACACGAGGTGATGATAGAGAACACACGAGGTGATGATAGAGAACACACGAGGTGATGATAGAGAGCACACGAGGTGATGATAGAGAACACACGAGGTGATGATAGAGAGCACAAGAAATGGAGCACGCACGCACGCACGCACGCACGCGCACACACACATAGCGAGGGAGGGCGTGCCCAACAGTTTTTTTCCCCTCGGGCGCTTTTATGGTAGATTACAGTTATTATAAATGATTCTAATTCTTTCAAACTGTTATTATCTGTTAATAAATGCACGCTTATCCGTCTGTGCGTCGCGTTGTCAACGAGAATTTGGGCGGGCTTAAGCATAGTATGCCTGAGAGTCGAATTGCTATAGACCAGTAGACAAGGAGCTTTTTATCACATTAGAGCCCGACAACAGTATGTGGTAGACAATTAATCATTCCCTTGCACATTAGTGTAGGCCTACAGGGCCGTAGCCTGCGGGGGGGGGGGGCAGCTGTCCTCTCCTAGATTTTGCAAAATTAAAAAATAAGCTTAGCTAATAATCGTAAATATCCCCAACGTGATTTTTATCACTAAGCCTTGTCTCATGCCCACCCCTACCACATTATGGACGTCGATCAAGTGCTGCGCCCGTCGCTCATCATTACACAGTTGAGTCTTGAAATTTTGCCCTCCCCCTTGGAATTTGCTCAGCCTACGGCCCTGGTGTAATTCGCATTCCTGCACACAAGGTGCTCTACCACTGCGACAATGTCAACGAATTGAATTATCCAGCCGTAGCACAACACCGTATGTCCTAGTAGCTAGTAGCTAGTAGCCGTAGCTAGTAAAATATCCTTGGTGATGGATTGCACTGTTTGTCACAGACGAAAGCAGGTTTACGCCGCGACCTGGTCCGGTGTAGTTCTTCGGTTACTGCCCACGACACGACGACCGTGCCTGTAAATCTGCCTGTTCTAGCTACGCGAGGTTCTTTTTCTTGGAGAGGACTATGCACTGGCAACTTATATAATCTATAAAATTGTGCTTTGTTGTTGTTGTTGTGCTATGACAAGAACATGGCAAGCCGTGTTCGTAGGTTGTGTGCTTGTCTTCATTTATGATGCTGCGCAAAGATTTGGTAGGCTTTCCACATTCGCTTAGTTTTTAAATGTTGATTACTGATCTTATTCATGTTAAAGGCGTTATATCGTGGAATCAGTACTATAATCAGCTATATAAACATGTAGAGAAGCATTAGTAGAACTGCCACTTTACAGCTCACGCAGAAATTATGTGATAATAATAATAAGAATAAGAATAAAGTATTGCATGCCTAATATCGCAATAAAATAAACTCTTGTAAGTATCGACAGTATTAAGTCATGATAATTATTACCTCGTAGGTGACGTGTTTGGCACCGATGCAGACATGAGCGAAAGGACATACTCTAGAGACTACCTGTACAGTACGTAGTAGTAAGCTGTTATTTTCAGAGGTTGACATGTATTGAGTTGACAGTAATTTAAGCTATATCTGTATCTATATCTAATCTGTTTCGATTTCTATTGTTGGATGTCAATAAGTAATAACTAAAAACGTGGTGCTAAAAATTCACCGTGTTTGGAGGATTCATGGGCACATGCATGCGACGTGCAAACTATTCTAACAAAATCTAAGACCGGCCCCTTAAGCTATGTAAAGCTTTGAAAAAGCTTTATGTAAAGATGTGTAAGCTTTAAGCTATGTAAAAATCAAACTACACTTTGCGTAGCTACTAAACACAGTGCAGGATCGTATATATGAGTATAGCATTGCGTGGTTGTCTTGTATCGTAATTTTACGTTGCAGTGTAAATTATAACCGAGCATTGAACTTTACTATAGAATTTAGAATTTGTGTAGCTCGTATATTGTAGTAGCTCCATGTTGAGATATCGTTATAGGTGCAACTGTGGTAACTCTTTACCCGTACAAAAACGGTGATTTAAGCCGACGGGGCCGCAGATGCCAAGCTCCCCTAATCAAATACACAGGAAAAACGTAGGGGCCTATGTCAGCGACGATGACGTGCTAGCTATATTCCATTATTTAAGGAAAGACGAACAAGGTTTCTACGCTGATGCACCGTTAATTAACAACTATGCTTAAATATGCTTATATCTTAATCTTTAGCTGAAGAACTCGACAAGCAACTACAGACATGGCTGGATAAGGCACCAGTATTATATTCCCCTGCCCGGGCTGTCATAACTCCGTAAGTAATCACGTAGTGGGGATCTAGCTGTTGGCAGAGTTTATATTGGGTTGTAACTGTTTATTATGGTGAGCAAATAAAAACCCGCGCACAGTAATCCTGTTAATTTAGGTATTCCATTGGGAAATCATTTTCCATTAGCGTCTATACACTAGGCTAAAAATGTCCATAAATCAGCCAGAGTTACTTTAAGAAATATAGCTGCCACCCGCGGACGCTACATTCTAAGAGAAAATGTGTTTTGTAAACTCAAAAATGTTTGTAAACGCGATTTTCGCGAAACACCCTATATGCACAACACCCCAGTACTAACGTAAACGAACATAAAAAGGTATTGTCGTCCTAAAATATGGAAAACGTCCACATACTTTATCCCATTGGCCTTTGCAAACAGGCATATATTGTTTGAGTTTCGTGTGGGCTGGTTGGTTTTGCTTTCTAGCACATAGTACAGCCATTCTATATAGACTTTTTATTTCTTTACCCATTCCGGGACAGAATATGGATTTGCGCGCTTGTTGCATCATGCTATAATAGCCGCGGTGAGCGACACGTAGATGGCATTTTTCCTCGCGCAAAGCTGCGGAAATAACAAGATATTCACCTTTTAGAATTATCCTGAAATGATAGTGTGTCACTGATATCATAAAATGTATGACTCACATCTTTAGTTTTATCTCACCCTTGTTATCAAGCCAGCTATTTTGGATGAGCGATAGTTCTTGCAAAATAGTCTTTGTCCGTAGATTCCTGCACCACATTTGAACACCTATCAAAATAATCATGGAGAGCATCCACTTTCATCACTACCGCCAGTAGCTGACCCACATACGATCGGCTAAGTGCATCAGCGAGTAGAAGTTTCTTTCCTTCCTTTCCAAGATAATCCAGATGAAAGACCGGATACCAGAGAAGCGTCGCCTAAGAGGTGTTGATCCTGCCCGCTAAGCGCG
>NW_014577095.1:606154-612474 GCF_000485595.1 Priapulus caudatus | reverse complement strand
ACGTGCGTGCGTGCGTGCATGCATGTGCACGTAGACGTGTGTGCGTGCGTGCGTGCGTGCGTGCGTGTGCAGGTACACGTGTGTGCATGTGTGCGTGCGTACGTTCGTGTGTGTGTAGGTACACGTGCGTGCTTGCGTGCGTGCGTGCGTGCGTGCGTGCGTGCGTGCGTGCGTGCGTGCGCACGTACACGTGCGTGCATGCGTGCGTGCATGAGTGTGTGTGTGCGCGTACACGTGCGTGCGTGCGTGCGTACGTACACGTGCGTGCGTGCGCTTGTATCGAACAATATCACGCATCTGCTTGCTACCAACCGTAATATGGATAAACAGAAAAATACAGAAAACAACAAAAAACAGACGGGATTCGATCCAACGACATTTCAGCAGTCAGCTAAACTCTGCAGTCTTGTGTTGATTCTGTACTCACCCTTCTGCTCGTATTATATTATTAGCCCTTCTTGTCGAATCTCTCTCAACCATACAGCACGGCTAGGGATTGTTTATCTATTTAAGCCGATTTTCTCCCTGCAGTTGACAGAGCACGAGATGCGGATATGTAATTGGTCCACCACGTTGAAGCAAGACTGCGCCAATCAGTCTGCGTCTCTCAGATCTCTGAACAACAAATTTTCTGTCAGGGTCAAAATATTTCAACACTGAGTTTCAGAGGTTGTTTATGAAGACACCAAAATTACTTGAATGCCACATGAGAACAAGTAAATTGACTAATCATAATATAATCTTAATCTTAATATATTTTTATTACTTGTAAAATTGTACTTGAACTTGAACATAAACTCATTGGTTGTTGTTGCAGGCATGCTGGGTATAAATACTGCGGGGAATGTTCTGCTTTCGCCTACAGACAGATTGACCCAACCAATGTGTACGTATACCATTACATATATCTCAATGAGGATGGTGCAGATTTGCTAGTGTGGACATGTAGTGTTTGCTACAGCTTTGTTTTACTTAGCAGGCGTGGGTGTGTGTAAATTAAGGGCTGAAGTGGATTATATTAGCAAGGACGCGCGGATGTATTAGCCCTCTCGCCACATATAATAGTGCCACAATGATTGGCGGTAACGGGGTAAAAAGTGGCAAACCCCATGACCCATGCGACACACATATGTGTGGAAGCCCCGCACGCGCCCTACGTGGGGGCAATGTTCTTACCCTTTCTTGCGCAAGTTAACGTGATTACGTCACCGTAAATAGTAAGTAAAAAAGTAAAAAAGAATTCACAAAATGTAAGTAATTCTGTTCACTTTTTATGGTTAAATTGCTGCATTATACTTCCTATTTTACTATATTGTTCGATGTAAACATACAATCGTGACTCATACATAGCCCATAGAAAGCAATTAATGTCAGGATCATAATATCAAATCGTCCATGTTTTTTGGATTTTTATCTAGTTGAGAAACAATCTTATCAGGTAAGAATTTGACGATGCATTTAGTCCCGTTAGTACTTACTTTTAATGTAAAAAAATGGCAACACAATTTTTACAAATATACACCATAGAAAATTCGTGACGTAGTCAATTTAAGCAGGTGCAAGAAGAAAAGAGATTTTGCGGGTGGTAAGTGACGGAGTTAGAGAAGCGAGCGTGGCAGTAGAAGGAAGCAGAATAGGGCTACCCGAGTAGAAGATAGACCTAGATGCCGTGTTTGTTTGGGTGAATCATATGATCCGGATCAAGATTCCGTATGAAGGTATCTGACATTGGAGGGGGGGCAATGGGTTATAGATGCGCTTCTGCGAGGCGCGGAGCGCCGAGATGGCGGGATGGACTGGAAGGAGGGTGTCCCCCCCTTCCAGAATAGAAAATTTTTGAATTCTTAATATTTAAATGACGCTTTCTCGTGCATTCTGGCATTGCAAATCTTACATTTTACATGCATGCTGGGGGTGAAACGTGCATGAATGATATGTGCATTATCGTGCCATTATGTAACAAACTGTTATATACATACTTAATGTATGTGATGAGCAACACATAATGTCAGGAATAGATGTCTATTCGGTCTGTGTGGCGGTGGAATGTATTGAAGATTTTGTTGACTTGTCCAAGTCCGAAAATTTTCCAAAAATAAAAAGCCTATGATCGCAACCTCTGACAAATTCGTTCCCTATATCTGTCAGGTTGATAGAATCGGTTACTTCGTTGTGCACATGCATGGTCATTATGCTGGACCAGCGTAATATAAGCGCTGCCTGTTACCGGCGGTTGTGCGTGGGATATACATGTTCGCCGAGCCATTCTGTCACCAACCCTATCTGTAACAGGGGTTGGTCCAATGAGGTCTAGGGGAAAGTCCCTTCCCGTTCCATCAGCCCCTAGGGGAAGTCCCTTTCCGTCACATTTTCCTCACTAGCTAGACTAGGTATGAGGGACCGGGCCGGAAGAAATACCCGTATACAAAATGCAAATGTCATGGGTTCGCGACCTCGGGACATCGTGAACGAAAGGTGTAGGAGGTAGTATGTCACATAGTGTAGAGGTGTACAGGTATGCCACGTTACTAAATTGTATAATTATTTTAAAAATAAATAATAAATTTAATAATATTTGTATAATAATAAAAGAAGTACAGACGATTAGCGTTATTTACTGTCCATTAACGAAAATATGAAATTGTGCTATTCGGTTGAATATCAATTGATTGTATTTATATAATGATTACACGCTTATTCTGTTGACATTTGATTATATAATATAAAACATTAATTAATTATTAATTAAATTAATTAAAAACGACAGAACGAACAATCATTTGTTTATAAGGAAAGCTGTATTTGATCGGGCCAGGAATCACTATGCGGCGGGTGTCATGGTTGTTGGCCTGAATATGTCCTTCTCTACCTTAACAGAAATCCATTTATATGATCTCAGGCATTGACCAGCACGGTATGTAGAAGATTACTTGCACTGCGATGGGTTCTTTCGCGGTTTTCTTGTCAAGCTCTAATCCCTCACCATACCTAGATTTTATTGCCGGCGGTGCATTTTTACATTTGGATCATGTGACAAACACCGACACAACCACACACCACGACACACGAAAACACAACACATCACACACAGCACACACTCACACACCCACACACAAACACACAACGCATTACACAAAATAACCTACAGCAACGAGGACAACACATATCTACTACACGCCACCACACCACACAACACACACACACACATCCACACACAGCACCCACACACCTAACTAAAAAAATAAGTAGCTTTGTCAAGTATTATTAGAGGTCTCGGAACGTTGTACGTTTTTTCGTTAGCGGTGCAAAATTACCTGCGATCAGAGGGTTGGTTTGCGCGGGCGGACTTTTTGTCGGGCGGTCATCTTTCGATACGTGTCGTGTGCCTTTCTGTTTTGCGGTGGGCATTAGTGAGCACTTGCTTAAGCCAATTTTTGCCGTGTGGAACTTTGATTATGTTATAACGGAAATGCGCTCATTAAAAAATGGTAAAACAATGTAGCTACTATTTTCTCTTGTACTAAACGGTGCCGTCACCCATAGCGTCACCAGTTTGCGTATGTTTGCGAATAAAAATAGTTGGGGCATAACGTTCCGAACGAAATCACACGCAACTATAGGATTTTTGCGTTGGAGAGGTAGTACGCACCAAGGCACGCAGGGTGATTGCAGGACCCGGAGGTAAGTTCAGAAATTTTTGAAACTGTTCTTCAATAATTCTCTGCGATGCGCTGCCGATCAATTTGATACGAGCAAGCGGCGTGGGACGCACAGGTACGTGCAGGCACACGATCGCACGACGATCGCCACAGATCGCAACAGGTACGGAATCTAGTTATGGAACGCAAGTCGGTGGTCGCAGGTCAAAATTTCTTGAGGTATCTGGGACCTGGTTTTGGTGACGTACATGTTGCGATGTGTTGCGTATTGTTGCGTCTGTGCGATGCGTGTTGCGTGGCTATTGCGTCATGGTGTCGTGTGTAGCGTAGACCCCCTTATTGTGCGTATTCCAGCGTATCCCCAACCTTATTAGTCGCGTGTGGTTGCCGTGTTGTTGTCGTCTACTGGTGTTTGGAAATGGGTCTAAAATAGTTGGCCTTTTCGTAGATCGTTGTCGTTTGTTGGTGACTCCGAGGTGACAAACATGGGCTACTCTTGCTGTTATTGGATTCAGTTTATTCTGGTCAATTTTAGGACAACACATAGCAGTGGGGGTTAGACCATGATTAGCAGGCGCCTTGATTTGGTCTCTACGACAGGCTTTCGTCGGTAGCATGTCCGGAACGGGGACCATAGGTGCATTCAAGAACTTGTATGAGGATGCCGAGATGTACGATGAGCTGCTCGGAGAGTTGGTCTCGCTTCACCAATCGAACAAACCAAGTACAGGTTGCCCTGGACCTGGCCTGAAGTGATGCGTCAGCTTTGCGGCCCCCCCAAATAAAAAAATGGGCCTCGCGAGGTACAAGTTACTCCGAATGCGTTTTACCGTTATATAGTTATTTTATAGACTTATAGGCTTTTATTAGAATTTTTTAGGTTTTTTTGTTTTTATAGGTTTTTATAGGACTTTTATAGTTTTTATACGGTTTTTATTACAGGTTTTTACACGTGAACGTATTCGCTTGCAGCGTCAACTAGCACGCGCCAACGCAATTGTAAGGTTTTGAACGCAACGTCCACGCAACTGCACGCAGGTCCAAACGGCATTTGTAGTTTTGAACGCAACTCACCGACAACTCGCACGCAATCGTACGCAGGTGATCTGCAGTATTGGGGGGATCATAGTTCAGTTTCGACACGCCACGCAACCGATACGTCAACCCACACGCAACCCACACGCAATCACACGACCCTGGCGTTAGAATAGGAATCGTTAGGAAATGAACAAAATTGTGATTGGGTTGCGTTTGGTTGGGATAAAAATTTTTTTTTACATCGAAACTCATAGGTGTCAGCATACGCTATTGGGACTGTGACGGAGGCCTTATGTGATGGAGCGACTTAGAAAATCTTAGAGCTACTTAAAGGGGTGGACACACTAGGCGATTTTTCATGCGATCGAGCCGGCCGACCGAGCCGGCCGGCTCGATCGCATGAAAAATCGCGTAGTGTGTCCAGTGAGTCGCATCGATTTTCGAGTCGGCCGGCCGAGTCGCCCGATTGGCGATTCAAACATGTTTGATAATTATTTGAGTCGCGCGGCTACAATCGCGTAGTGTGCCCGGGTCTGCGATCGAGTCGGCCGATTGTACAATTCATCAGCCAATCAGCGTGATGAAAATCCACAGAGTCGCCCGACTGAGCCGGCCGGCTCGATCGCATGAAAAGTCGCGTAGTGTGTCCACAGCTTATGGATGGAGATCCATAAATTAGATGGAGCGCATTTGGTTATACATTGTTTTTTACATTGCCATTGTGTTTTAGTGTTATGACGTTGCACCGCGTTTGGTGCAAACATTTCCCACCATTTTAATGTTTTTGAACGTGGAATGTGAAAAAAATAAAACTGAAAAAAATAGCCCATGCAACGTATTATGCTCTGTAGAATGTTCCGACCAAGTTTGGAGAGGATCCGTTGAGCGGTGCGGAAACGTACAGCCGGACACACAAACGCACACACACACAGACAGAAATTCGCCAATTTATAGTAAGATTATATTTATCGCCCGCTCCTATATATATATATCTCTTTCGCTAGCATGCTTCACGCACGCACGCGCGCACACACACGCGCGAGTATGCACGCGCATACGTATGCACGCGCATACGTATGCACGCACACGCACGCACGCACGCACGGTTGTATTCGGTTTAGAATCGCATGCGCATCTCCTGGTTGAGCTGGGGTCGCGGCAGGACGGCGGGTTCATATATACGCGCGCGCGCACGCGTCACCATGCGTAGAGAAATATCGTCTGTAGAGTGTGGGTTGTGCTGATTTGCATTATGATTACTTAAGACAACTATAGGTGGTTGGTTGAGCATGTGTTATACCTATCGACTTCAACTATAAGTGGTTGGTTGAATGTGTGTTATACTTGCAAAAGACAACTCTAGCTGGCTGGTTGAGTGTGTTATAACTATTGACTTGAACTATAGGTGGTTGGTTGAGCGTGTGTTATATACCTACTAAACACAAGTATAGATGGTTGATTGTACGTGTCTAGATAGAGAAAGAGCGAGAGAGACCGAAAGCAAAGCGAGAAAGAAAGAGACAGAGCGAGAGAGAGAGAGCCAGCGAGCGCAAGCGAAAGACAGAGAGATAGGGAGAAAGAGAGAGAGAGAGAGAGAGAGAGAGAGAGAGAGAGAGAGAGAGA
>NW_014577095.1:596084-606140 GCF_000485595.1 Priapulus caudatus | reverse complement strand
GAAAGAGAAGATAGCAAAGAGAGAAGAGACGAATGAGGAGAGAGAGAAGAAGAGAGAAGAGAGAGACACACAGTGAAGATACGTGAATGGACAACATAGAATGACGAGCGGTCCAAAGCTTGAACTTTCACTCGCGCCGGCCAAATCCACGCAGTAAATTTCGCGCTTGAACTTAGACGACTATCTGAACACACCCGCGGACGTTTACCAAAAACCGAATTCGAACATAAATTAAGAAGACAAAACACCGCGGAACACAGTGACCAATAGACGATATCGCGGCCATGGCCGACCTCAATCATTATCGAACAGTCACCTACGCGCTGAACGCATCACTGTCGCACACCGGCCACGCACCGACAACGACAACAGCCGCGATGGCGCGAGCTCCACAGCGCAACTCTTCTGGGCTTATCGTCGGCACGGGTGTGCGTCGCCACCGTCGCTCTGCAACTCAGGCTCGTCTCGCCGGCCGATCCGCTCGCTTCAGCGATCTTGCGCACGCCGACAACATCGTGCTGGCGAAGCTGGCCGTCATCGGACATTAGTCGTTTGCCGTCAACAGCTTAATGAGCGTCACGTCCATCATCGCCGTCTACCCTTCTCCGGAATCCTCAACATCCTGCTGTGCGGCTCGCTCTTTAACCCCATAAGTCTTCTACGGAACGCCGTCTACCAATACGCTGTTCGTCACCGTCGACAGATACGTAGAGTCCGTGGTGTCGCCGCCACAACTACAAGCTCTGACAGGCGTGACAAACAGCGTCGCGCGTTGCTGCCGTCGTGTCGCCTGGCAACGAGCTTCTTTACGCACGGCCGCCGATGATCCAGCGAAGAATGGCTTCTCGATCCGGACGCGTCTTCGAAACACGGTTTGGACAACGTGTACGTTTATGCTATTCGGTGCGCACGACGTTCGCCACGCTGGCTGCTCGTCATGTTCGGCATACGCGCGAACATTGCGACGGCCTGTAGGCGACGTCGCCGTCGGCCCGTCGTCGGCAGCGGCCGAGTCAGCAGCGGACAGCAGCAGCAAAACAGCGAACATCTAACAGCAGCAGCAGCAACACACAAACAACAACAGCACAGCGCCAACAGCAACAAACAACCAACAACAACAAACAGCAGACAGCACAGACACCAGCAACAACAACACAAGCAGCAGCCAAACAACAACAACAACAACAACAAGCACAAAAAGACAACAACAGCAACAAACATCAACAACTAGCAGCACAGCCACGGAGCATCGCGCAGACGTGGCGGTCAGAATATGGCGCACCAACACATCGTGCATCATCATCGGTCGGCACGTCGCTGCTCGGTCGAGTTTCCGAACGTCTCAGATGATGCTGACCGCCTTGCACAAGCAGAATACCAGAGCTCTAGAAACGTCCGCAACGTGGGACTCGTTCTGAACTGCCTCTCGATCCGAAATCTTAACTCCTTACTACGATAAAGTGTTACGGAATCGCATACGTGTTATCCGTAGCCGGCACCAGCAGCCCCGCGGTGTGGGACGCGGAGCCTTTGACGATAGCAGTGCAACCTTACAAGTCGTGAGGACTCATCGCTAGACTCGCAACTCCAACAGTAGCATGGACTATCAGGCAGTAACAGTAACATGTCGTTCATCACGCGAATAACATGGTCCATCAGGCAGTAACATGGGCCATCAGCAGTAACAGGGTCCACAGACAAACATGCGGTTTCGCATCAGGCCAGTAACAGGGTCATCAGGCCAGTAACATGGTCCATCTGGCAGTAACATGGACATCAGGCCAGTAACATTGCGGTCATCAGGCAGTCACTGGTCCATTCAGACAGTAACATGGGTTCCACAGCAGTAACTATGGTCAATCAGGCCAGTAACATGGTCCCTCAGTCAGTACATAGTCCATCATGCAGTAACATGTTACATCAGCAAGCTGCAAGTAACATAGCCCATCAGCGAAGTAACATGGTTACATCAGGAGTAACATAGTCCAATTCAGCAGTAACATGGCCTCCATTGAGCAAGAATGCGTTTAGTCATTAGGCTGAACCTGTTGGAGATAGGAAGCGATAAGTAGCAGGGTGTTTGGTAATATTTAGATAATCACAAAAGCCTTCTCTATCAACGATTAGTAATTTGACTGGAAGTAGTACATGGAGTCACTCGGCACAGGAGCGCGGACGAGTGTCGGGTTCGCTCGGCACACTTAGCGGACGCTTCCCGGGCGCTAATCTAACTATAGAACGAATATATAAGAAGGTAGACAGAGATATTAGCCAATAAGGAACGATATAACGAAGTACATAATTTAACAAGTTTATAAGTATACTAGTACTCATATATATATATACTACTATGAATCATACTAATTCAACTCTCTCTTCTAGCTATTAGCTTTCACTTATACATCGCATACATATTGATACTTATGCTACTCAGCGGGTCATCACATCACATCACATACACTCACTCTCACCTAAACCTCTCACTCCACTCTCTCATCTCTCTACTCCACTTCAACGACGACACACCACGGCGCCGCGCGCGAGCGCACTCAACACACACACACACACACACACACACAACACACATTGCACACATAGAGCGCGCGCCGTGCGGTACACACACATACACACCCTCGTCACACACACACACACACACACGCACACAACACGACACACGCACAAAGCACGTCAACGCACGCACGGCTTGGCGACCGTCGACGCGAACGCCTTCGCATCGGCGCCGACGGCGGCCTTCTGGCGCCGCTCGAGATACTCAGCGAACGAATTCGTCGACATGCTCACTGCCGGGTGGCCAGCCTGCCGCGCTCCGCGAAATCGTGTCTCGTTCGAAGTGCCGAATTGCTAGAGCAGTGGCGCTCGGCGGCGACTTGTTTGCCCGCCTTGGTCGGCGACTGCGGCGCTGTACGTGAAGCGTCACGGCGCGATGTTATTAATGCTCCCCTCTCGCCCGATCGACCGGTGCGCCTTCGCGGGACCGATGCGCTGAGGTGGCTGCACCTTGGAGAGAACATACCCTAGAAATGTTTACATGCTATTTTCTGTTTCTTGGCTTTTTCTGTTTTCTTCAAAATATGCAAGAAAGTTGTATAGCAGTTACTCATAATTAAAAGCACATAACCACAGATGGAAAGACCAAATTACGCCCACATCTCAAAAGATTTTATTGAAATTGATGAAAAACAACACCTACACATGTTCACCCAGTTTCGCGGTAACCATACATGCTAAATGTATGTGTTCTTAGCTTCTCACGTATCGACTTAAGAACCAGACATCGATTACTCAGGCATACCTGACTGGTCAATGAGATTTAAACCCGGCACAAGAAGTGTTGAGGTATGTCACAAAGTAAAAGAAAAAAAAGAAAGTCTAAGCGGCATAATGTTTTCATCTGTGGTTATGTGCCTTCAAGTACAATTGCATTCGTCATTTGAAAAATCGAACATCCTGCAGTCTTGAGATTCTTCATAGTACATGTCCATGTAGTTTCTTCAAGGTCAGAATAGTGATCGAATTGTGTAAACTGGAGTTGATTGTGAAACTTTGATTGTTAGGTCACCCACAACAGGTTTTAGTTTACAGATTGTAAAGATAACAAACTGCTCATTACATCTTTGTGTAATCTTTGCATAAATTAATGTAATACTTTTTTAGGCTCCATAACTGAAATTTGAGAAATTTCTTACTAACATATGTAGCATGTCTCTTGAATAACTTCTCAAACAGTTTATTATATGAAACACATTGTCACATAAATGTAACTATTACATGTAAATTAAAGGTATTGAATCTAATTTTAAAAATGCATACAAATAAAAAATTTCTAGTACTCTTCAAGTACATTTTACATTTTGTTTTTCATCTATTTTTAGCAACGCGCGTAACCGTTGAAAGAAATTTCATTCAATCAACGTAGCAGCTATCTGTAACAATTAGGCCTGCTATGCAACGCGCGTAGCAATGCACAATACCGCGGTATTTTTCTGGTGCTGTATATATGTAGGACCTGAGTGACGACCTACCCCGAGGAGGGATCACACGGTCTAACTTTCTAACAGTACAGAAATAGCTCTGCGTTTCGCAATACCTGATGCCTTGTCGTTACCTAGTTCTTCAGCATTGTCATGCATGTCAGTGTCATTCTGCCGTCCTTCTTGCAGATATTCTTCAACCATGTCATTGCTTAGCAGACATATGTTGTGCATCACGAAGCAACTAGAAATTATATCTGTAGAAATGTTGTGTTTATGCATGTCAATGTATTTCAGTCTGCGAAAGCGTCCTTTTAATAGTCCGAAAGCATTTTCGATTTTCATACGTGTAGAGCAATGTTTGTAATTATACCCCTTTTCAATTTTGCTTCGATTTCCGTTATCCTTGAAGGGGTGAGTAACATGTCAGTAAGTTCATACGCAGAATCTCCAAGCAGATGGCTATTTTCAGGGAAAAAAGCCCTCTTTTTGTTGTCGTTCTCGCATTGAATAGCTAGAGTGCTGCTTTTAAAAACACGCGAATCGTGCGTTGACCCTGGCCAACCGCTGTACACATAAGTAAACAGAATTTGATGATTGCAAATAGCTGATACGTTTCTCGAATGAAATTTCTTTCTGTTTACGTATGTTTCAGGATCCTGTTTAGGACTCTTTATAGGGATGTGTGTCCCATCTAAAGCTCCTAGCACAGTAGCAATTCCTTGTACATCACTAAAGCCATTGAATACATTATGTATCTCCGCTCCAGATGGTCATTTTATAAATTCTTTCTGTAGGTGGTTGATTATTACATTAGACAGGTTGTCTGAAAAAATACGAGAAAAAAATCATGGATTAATTAGGATTTTTGTCTGAAAATATTGGGTGCACTTTTACTATCCTCTACAACATTTTGTAATGCTCTAAGATGCAATTACAATATCATTCCTTATCTTTAATTGTAATATTTAACCTAATTAATACCTATAATATTGTACACCGAGGCTTCACAAATTCCAAAGAAATCGCCAATCCTCATCAAGGGATCTTGAGTGGCACAGTAGTACACAAATACCAACACCTGCTTGTCGAATGGTATGTGTGATTGTCGACTATACTGACCAGCCATTATAGGCCCAATGCTGACAGTAATAGTTTCAAACGTTTCCCCCTTCAACCTGTAATATAATAACAAACATAATGATTAAAATTACAGTAGGTATGTGGACAAAACTAGTCTGTGCTTTTGCAGAAACGTCCGTTTCCCGTCGGTGATCTGCAGTTGCAGAATCGTGCGCTTTGACGCAGTGCACCCTGTCATCATAATTCGACACTGACTAGGCCTACGCGGTGCATGTGTACATTATTTATACTTATATGCTGCGGCGATATATTAGTATGCAGCAATTACTATGCGGCGATTATATAATCATTACATATCCATTAATTATATTATTAATTACATATACTTATAGTTATTTTGAACTTATATATACTGCGGCAATGAATTTGCACGTGATTCCACAAATTTTCCACATTTGCGGAATAGCTGTTATATAAATGTAACAATTATGTGATTAATCGTACCGGAATCTGGCAGCGAAATCGTCTGGTTCGTATCTGGACACTATTGTCGACATGAGATCACTAATACGGGGTTTATGGTTTCTATCATTGGTTTCTATCTTTACAGTATCATTGAACAACTCTGATTGGCTGATGAATTGTACAATCGGGCGATGTTATCGCCGGCCGCGGACACACTAGGCGATTAAATCGGGCGATTACATCGGGCGATGAAATCGCCCTTAAATCGCCTAGTGTGTCCACTCAATCGCCGCCGATTTCATCGCATAGATCAAAACGTTTTGATATTATCGCCCGATTTCATCGCCTAGTGTGTCCGCGGCCGGCGATAACATCGCCCGATTGCACAATTCATCAGCCAATCAGAGTTGTTCAATGATACTGTACTTGTTCATACGTAATAGCGATGTTTCATGTTTAGTATGTCATGTCATGTCATGTAATAGCGATGCACGCACGCACGTACGCATGACAGTAATAGATGACGACGTCCAAGCTTTGAACTTCACTCGCGCCGCCAAATCCACGCAGTAAATTCACGCGCTTGAACTTCACTGACTATTGAACACACTGGGACGTTTACCAACAACCGAATAGAACATAAAGAAGAATAAAAACTAAACCAAGAAGAAGACAAAAACACGCGAACACAGCGAAACAGCGATATCGGCGGCCATGATGGCCGATCTTCGATCTTCGAACATCACCTACGCGCTGAACGCATCTCTGCCGGACGCCGCCAACGCCGCCGACGACGACAACAGCCGACGATGGCGCGAGCCCCCAAGCGCCATATTCTGGCTCATCGTCGGCTCGGTGTGCGTCGCCACCGTCGCTCTCAACTCGCTCGTCGTCGCGGCGATCCGTCGCTTCGCGATCCTGCGCACGCCGACCAACATCGTGCTGGCGAGCCTGGCCGTCATCGACATTTCGTACTCCGTCAACACCTTAATCTTCTTCGGCATCATCGCCGTCTACCCTTCTCCGGACCCTCACCTCTGCTGCGCGCTGCTCTTTACCCCCGTAGCATTCTACGTGAACGCCGTCTACCATTACGTGTTCGTCACCGTCGACAGATACGTCGCCGTGTGTCACGCCACCAACTACAAGCTCTGGGTGACGAAGCGTCGCTGCGTCGCTGCCGTCGGTGTCGCATGGGCGACGGGTTTTCTTCACGGCACGGCTGCCGTGATCCAGATCTGGAGAAATTGGCTTCCCGGATCCGACTGCGTCTTGGAAACGGTTTTGGACGACGGGTACGTGTACGTCCTCGTTGCTCACGGCGTCGCCACGCTGGCTGTCGTCATGTTCTGCTACGCGCGGATACTGGCGACGGCCTGTAGGCGACGTCGCGTCGGCGTCGGCGGCAGCGGCGGTCAGCATCGACAGCAGCAGCAACAGCGACATCAACAGCAGCAGCAGCAGCAACAACAACAACAACAACAACAACAGCAGCAGCAACAACAACAACAGCAACAACAACAGCAGCGACAACAACAGCAACAGCTCCACCAACAACAACAACGGCACCAGCAGAGCATCGCGGAGGCGTGGCGGCAGAATATGCGCACGACCAACATGGTCATCATCATCGTCGGCACATCGCTGCTCTGTCAGTTTCCGCACGTTCTTCACATGATGCTGACCGCCCAGCATAAGCAGAACTACCAATCTCTACGAAACGTCCGCGTCGTGGGACTCCTTCTGAACGGCCTTATCGATCCGATAGTTTACTCCCTACACGATAAGGTGTTGCGAGATCGCATACGTAGGTTATTTGGCTGCTATAGTAGCAGTAGTACTAGTCGTGGTGGTCTTGTAAGGATACAGGTGGCCCCCTATTTGAGTCAGAGCGCTGGTAGTTCGACCGCACGGACCATTATCACGCGTGCGTCAGTACAGCAACGCAGTATCGTTGGAACGTCCGATATCAACATGGGTCCACCAGGCAGTAACATGGTTACATCAGTCAGTAACATGGTTCCATCAGGTAGTAGCATGGGTTCATCAGACGGTAAGCATTGGGTCCATCGCAATAACTTGGTCGCATCAGGAGTAACACTGGGTCCATCAGGCAGTAACATGGGTCCATCATCGAGTAACAGGGTGCCACTCAGGCCAGTAACACGGGTCCAAGCCTATATAAACTAGCTTAGCCACTCACGACAGCAACATGGGTCCATCAGCTATAAAATTGGTCCAACAGGCAGTAGCATGGGTCCATCATCAGATAACATAAATGCCATCAGACAGGCAACATGGGTCCATCGGGCAGTTAACAAGTCCCAGCAGTAACACGTCACAACCTATAAAACTAGCCTGCAGTCAGATAGAACAGTAACATAGGGATGCTATCGCGCAGTAACATGGGCCCATCAGCAGTAACATGGGTCCCAACGAGGCAGTAGCATGGGTCCACAGGCAGTACATGATCCTCAGACAGTAACATAGCGCTCCATCAGACAGTAACATGGTTACAGCTGGTATAACGGCGGGTCCATCAGCAGTAGAATAGTTTCATAAAGCAGTAACATGGCGTCCCATCAGGTCCGTAAGCATTGGAACCATCCGACGGGTAACCATGGTCCATCAGGTCATCACCAGTGGGTCCATCAGACAGGTAAAATGGTTAAGTCAGAGTAACGCGGGTCCTGTCCAGTAACATAAGTTACATCAGCAGTAACATGGGTCCATCAGGCCCGGGTCACATGGACTATCAGACGTAACGATGGGTCCATCAGGCGTAACATGGACATCCGGGCAGTAACACGGTTCATCAGAACAGTAACATAGGTCGCATCAGGCAGTCAACCGGTCAAGCTCATATACTAGGGCCTGAGTCCACATAGCATAAATGGTCATCAGGCAGTAACGATGGGTCCATCAGACGGTAACAATAGTCCATCAGGCAGTAACATGGGTCATCAGAAGTAACATGGGTCCCATACAGGCGCACCGTAACATGGTCATCAGACGTAACATAGGTGCATCAGGCAAGTAACATGGGTCGCATCAGGCAGTAACATGGTCCAGCAGACGGTAACATGGTCGCATAGGCAGTAACATGGTCCATCCCGACGGATAAATAGGTCGCATCAGGGCAGTAACATGGGTCGCTCAGGCAGCTAACATGGGGTCGCATCAAGACAGTAACATAGGTCCATCAGGCAGCTAAATCAATGTTTCAGACCAGTAACATGGTCCCTAAGCAGTAATTCATGGTCCATCAACGGATAACATAGGTCCATTCAGCAGTAACATGGGTCCATCAGGCAGTATAACATGGGTCATCAGACAGTAACGATGGGTCATGAGGATAACATGGGTCGCAGTCACGAGCGGTTACACACTGTAGTACCATCAGGCAGTAACATGGGTCTATCAGACGGTAAATATGTCATCAGACAGTAACATGGTCCATCAGGCAGTACCATGTCCGATCAGAAGTAACATAGGTCATCAGACATGTAACATGGTCATCAGACAGTAAATGATTTACAAGCAGGTAGTGAAGGCGCGTCCATCATTCAGTATATGTGTTACACTAGACGGTAACATGGGTCATCAGGCAATAGTGGGTCCATCAGGCAACAATGCATTAACACTAGAGGTAAAATGGTTGGAACGTAGCAGAGCGATATAAAAGGAGGCGTTGTGTACTAATAATAAATAAGTATATAATAATAATAATTAATAAATATGAAGTGGTGTGTGTGTGTGTGTGTGGTTGTGTGTAGTGTTTGTGTTGTTGTCGTGTGTGTGTATGTTGTGTTTGTGGCGCATGAAGAATTATATTAACGTACGCTTTGTGTTTCAATCACATGTATTTTCGTCACTCCCGCGTTCATCATGGTGTTATCAGCTAGACCTTCTGAACAATTGATTTTATTTTTATTATATATTAAAATATCTATTCATTAATTATTATGTATTGTCATACCATTATGACAAAAGATTCTTTTAATTTCTTGACATATTGCAAACTGCCACACTAATACTGATTATTGTAAAATGGTACATGTCTGTGACAAGTTTAGTAAATGAGGAAAGACTTAAAATAATAGAAAAACCGATTCTACTAATCGTGTTTTTGATGTCTAGCCAATGTTTAATTTTTAACAAATGTGATATCTGATGTATAAATTGATCTGAGTGTATAAATTGATCTGAATGTATACAATGAACTTGCTAGCAGAAATTTGTCGTTATTTTCTTTCAAAGTTAGCGTTATTCAAGAACACACATGCGCAGAACGCATACACCTCATGAACTCACACGGGACGAAACAGCCGTCACATGTGCGATGACTATGTACACAGATATACTAGTACTACCTCTCATCACAACCTCAAGATACCGTGCATGAGAAATACCCACCCCAAATTTCAACATCGTCGACTGAACACGGGAGAGAACCCGTTTTGAATGTGAGAGATGTAGAATATAAGTGTTGCTCGTCTGATATGCTTACGCCAAC
>NW_014577095.1:571597-594873 GCF_000485595.1 Priapulus caudatus | reverse complement strand
AAAGATTGAAGAATTTTTTAAGAAAGTTATAAGAGATTGTAGCAGATGTGGTAGCATGTAGATCAACGCGCCTTAGCATACGACGACAGCCTAATGGAGGGATGTTTTTAAATTCAATGTTACATGCATTTTCTGTTTCTTGGCATTTTCTGTTTTCTTCAAATATGCAGAAGTTGTATAGGCAGTTACTCATAATTAACAGGCGCATAACACAGATGAGAAAACCAAATTAGCCCATTCAAACGATTTTATTGAAATTGGAATGGGAAAAACAACAACCTAGCAGCATGTTCACCCAGTTTTCGCGGTACCCTACATGCTAAATGTATGTGTTCTTAGCTTCCTCATCGGTATCGACTTTAAGAAGCCAACATCGATTACTCAGGCATACCTGACTGCGTCATGAGATTTTAAACGCCGGCACAAAGAAGTGTTTGAGGATATGTCAGCAAAGTAAAAGAAAAAAAGAAAGTCTAGCCGTGCATAATGTTTTATCTGTGGGTATGTGGCTTTCAGGTAGCAATTGCCATTCGTCATTTGAAAAATCGAACACGCTGAGCAGTCTTTTGAGATTCTTCATAGTACATGTCGCATGTAGTTTCTTCAGTCAGAATAGTGATCGAATTTGTGTAACTGAGTTGATTGTTGAAACTTTGATTGCTTAGGTCACCCACAACAGGTTTTAGTTAGCAGATCTTGTAAAGATAACAAACTGTTCATTACATCTTTGCGTAATTTTGCCATAAAATTATGTAATACTTTTTTAGGCTCCATAACTGAAATTGAGAAATTTCTTTACTAACATATGCTAGCATGTCTCTGAATAACTTCCAACAGTTATTATATTGAAACCACATTGTACATAAAGTGTAACTATCTACATGTAAATTAAAGTATTGAATCTATTTTAAAAATGCATTACAAATAAAAAATTCTGAGTACGGCTTCAAGTACATTTTACATTTTGTTTTTATCTAATTATTCTTAGCAAACGCCGTAACGTTGAAAGCAATTGCATTCATCAACGTTAGCAGGCTATCTGTAACAATTAGGCGCATGCCTATGCAACGCCGGCGTAGCAATGCACAATACCGGCGGTTTTTTCTGGTGGGCTAGTTATATGTAGACCTGAGCTGACGACCTACCCGAGGAGGGATCCACGTTCTAACTTTCTAGCAGTACAGAATAGCTCTGGCGTTTCGCAATAGCCTGATGCCTTGTCGTTACGTAGTTCTTCAGCCATTGGTCATGCATGTCAGTGGTATTCTGGCGTCCTTTCTTGCCAGATATTTCTGTCAACGCATGTCATATGCTTAGCAGAAACATATGTTGTGGATCACGAAGCACAGAAACTTTATTGTAGAAATGTGTGTTTATGCATGTGCAATGTAATTTCAAGTCTGCGAAAGCGTCCTTTTAATAGTGCCGAAGCATGTTTCCGATTTTTTTCATCGTGTGAGAGCACATGTTTGTAATTATAGGCCGCTTTTCAATTTTGCTTCGATTTCGTTATCGCTATGAAGGGTGAGTACATGTCAGTAAGTTCATACGCAGAATCTCAAGCAAGATGGGCTATTTTCAGGCGACAAAAAGCCATCTTTGTGTGTTCTGTCTGGCATTGAATAGCTAGAGTCGGCTGCTTTAAAAACACGCGAATCGTGGCGTTACCCTGGACCAACCGCTGTCACATAAGTAACACGCATTTGATGATTGCAAATAGCGGATACGTTTATCGATGAAATTTCTTTCGTTTACTATGTTCAGGATCCTGTTTAGGACTTTTTATAGGATAGTGTGTCCATCTAAAAGGCTCCTAGCACAGTAGCATTCCTTGTACATGCACTGAAAGCCATTGAATAAATTATGTATGTCCGCTCCAGATGGTCATTTTATAAATTCTTTCTGTAGGTGGTTGATCATTACTATTAGAGCAGGTTGTCTGAAAAAATACGAGAAAAAAATCATGGATTAATTAGGCATTTTTGTCTGAAATATTGGGTGCACTTTTACTATGCCTTCTACAACATTTTTTTAATGCTCTAAGATCAATTACAATCATCATTCCTTATCTTTAACTTGTAATATTGACTAATTAATACTCATAATATTGTACACGAGGCTCACACAATTCCAAAGAAATCGCCATCCTCAATGCAAGGGATCTTAGTGGCACAGTAGTACACAAATACCAACACGCGCTTGTAGGCGAATGGATGTGTGATTGTCGACTACTACTGACCAGCTATTTAGGCCCATGCTGACAGTAATTAGTTTCAACACGTTCCCCTTCAACCTGTAATATAATAACAAACATAACATGATTAAAATTAGCAGTAGGGTAATGTGACAAAACTAGTCTGCTGCTTTTGCCAGAAACGGTCCGTTCCGCGTCGTGATCTGCAGTTTGCAGATTGCGTGCGCTTTGACGCAGTGCACCCTGTCATCATATATTCGACACTGCACCTAGGCCTTACGCGGTGCATGTGGTACATTATTTTGTAGCTTATATGGCGGTGGGCACGAGTATATTAGTAGGCGCAATTATATGGCGGATTATATAATCATTACATATCCATTAATTCTATTATTAATTACATATACTTATAGTTATTTTGAACTTTATATAGCTGCGGCAATGATTTGCACGTGATTCCACCAAATTTTTCACACATTTGCGGAATAGCTGTTATATAAATGTAACAATTATGTGATTAATCGTAGCCGGAATCTGGCAGCGAAATGTTCTGGTTCGTATCTGGATCACTGTGTCGCGAATGAAATCACTATACGGGGTTTATGGTTTCTATCAGTTTGGTTCTATCTTTACAGTATCTTGAACAATTTGATTGGCTGATTGAATTGTACGATCGGCGATGTTGAATCGCGGCGCGGACAACACTAGGCGATTATCGGCGATTACATCGGGCGATGGAATCGCCCTTTAAATCGCCTAGATACGTGTCCACTTGCAATGCGCGCGCGAGTTCATCGATAGATCAAACGTTTTGATTTATCGCCCGGATATTTCATCGCTATGTGTGTCCGCGCCTGGCGATAACATCGCCGCGATTGCAGCAATTCATCAGCCAATCAGGAGTTATTCAATGATACTGTACTTGGTTCATACGTAATAAGGGCGATGTTTCATGTTTAGTATGTCATGTCCATGTAAATAGCGATGGCACCACGGCACGTACGCATGTGTACGTGCGCACGACGCACGCAGACATCAGCACGCACGTGTGTGACGTGGCACACGCACGCAACGCCAAGCAGCAGCAGCACTGTACGTGCCACACGCACTGTCACGCCACGTCCACGTGCACCATGCATGGCCAACGACGCACGACGTGTAGCCTTGCACACACACGACCACGTACGCACGCACGCACACATGCACACACGCACGCACGCACACATGCACACACGCACGCCACGCAACGGCACGAACGTGTTCGCTGCACACGCACGCAGTGCACGTAGCGCACGCACCATGCACGGCAGGGTGAAGCGTGCACACGGCACGCACGCACGTGTAAGCTCACACGCAGCGCACGCACGCACGCACGCACGCACGCCACGCACGTGTACCGTCACGACGCACGCAAGCACGCATGTTACGCACGATGTAAGTGGCACACGCACGCACGCACGGCACGAAACGCACGTGTACACACGCAAGCACGCATGTACGCACGTGTAAGTGCCAACACGCACGCACGCACGCACGAACGCACGTGACGCAACGAACGCCCTGTACTTGTACACACGCACGCCCACGCCGCACGCACGCACACACGCACGCATGCACGCTCGTTTAGCATACATACACAACGCCACGCAACGCATAAATGGGCACGCAGGTGTACGTGCACACGCACAGCACAGCACGTCTACGTGCACATGCATCGCACGGAACTTATTCACCGAGCGATTTAATCGCCGATTAATCGGCCTAGTGTGTTCAACACTCGACTCGCGCGATAGAATCGGGCGATTTTGTCGCCCGATTTTATCGCCCGATTTAATCGCCTAGTGTGTCCGGCCCTTAGGTACTCTACAACGGTGACATCATCTAATAAATTGTTACTACAGAACTTTCTACAAATTTCGAGTGCCTGAGAACTAGTTTTAGTACCTAGCTCCTGACACAATACGAAAAAGATAAATTTCTTCTGCAAATCATTTCGCTGGTCTGCCATCTTGCGTTGTTTTTATGTAACAAAAGCGCTTTCACCAAACCGCTGATCACGTGATTTAGGAAACCGATTTACCGGTTTCGCTTAGGTAAAAACGCCTCATAGGCCGGCGATACCCCAAATGATCCTACGTACTTGCCTATTATAGACGCCTACCCACAGTCTAAACCCATGCCTATACTACACTACATTAGATAATTAAATAAGTAAGTTAGAAAATATCGCTAACGGTAGAGTAAAAGATGTGAGGGATGCGGTATATAGACTTCGTAGAGTCGTTCAGATATGGTGGAAATTTAACGGTGGGAATCGAAAGCGAGATCAAGAAAAATAGTGGAACGAGAGATAGGATTAGTTCGCCATAGACACGATAAAAGATGATGCGTGGCGGAAGAACAGAGACTGAAAATAATTATTAAGATATGAGGATTGGAGTGGACGATAGCGGAATTGTATGAAAGGAGACTTTTACAAGACTTGAGTTAGTCACAGACACATTCAAACGCTTATATAGCATAATATGGACGGTGACCATATGGTAGCAACTCAAAAAGTAACGAGAAAATAACATGCAAAATGTTGGTAGCTAATCAATGCGTATTCCTCAATGTTGCTCACGGACGACACCTGACTCACAACTTTATAATTACAGTTTATGAACAACTCGAAGCGACTCGTTTGTTTGTGACGGTGTCACGCCACACAGACGAAAAGGAACACAGCATTGAAATGCAGCTGCCTTTCATCGCAAAAGTCATGGAAAGGTAGATAGTGCTAATGAGAAAAAGTTAATGTTAAGGCTAATGTTAAGTCTTGCTTCGTTTCTGACAACAGGCCCATCAATAGTATGGTGCCATTATCAACGTACACGCAGGGCACGCAGGTTGCTCTAGACAAATTTTGCACGGGTTTCTAACGCTCGATTTGGGTACTTTTTCTAATCGGGATTTTGTTACCCCTTTGCTTGATCGATTACCAGAATTAATGTACGAGGATTGTGCGAGATCGGTCCCGGTGGAGTGGAGTACGTGGATTTGTAGTTTAGTCCCCGAGTTATCACAGTCCGTAATCTAATAAATTTCACTTAAAAGACATGGGGGTAGGTCTGGTTTAATGAAGCCACCTTTTCTCAGAAACATCGGCGGTCGATGATGATGCTAAGATGTTGGTTATCGTCGTTTACCTGGCACGAGGGGTCATTCTCTATACTATAAAGCCTGGATGAGCAAACATGATCCTGATATATTCATTACAATCATTTACTTGTATCTGGCAGATACGAGGGGTCATTCACTATTGTACCAGTGTTTGTCGGATATCTGAATCTAGCGCGTCAGCAGAAGTACGGGGAGATCTTTGCTCCCTACCTTGCCAATCCTGAAAACCTGTTTGTCATCTCGTCAGATTTCTGCCACTGGGGTGAGTGCAGTGACAGTATAGTGCGGTATCATTTGTTCCGCATTTTATTATAGACACTATTAGTTGTTAATAAATAACTAGTAAAATCAGAGTGACATAAAGCATAGCGTAATTCAGGCACATACAACTATATGTTTAACAGGCAGGAGATTCGGATATACTCCCTATAACGAGTCCCGTGGAGAGATCTACCAGTTCATTGAGCATCTTGACAGAATGGTGAGAATTTACCCTTACTGAGAAATTTGGTAGCAAATATCTGTATAGTGTTAGAGAAACGTTATTATGTTAATATATACCATTGCTACGGTTAATGATGAAAGTAATATACTATGTTATGTACGTGCTTGTGTTCTGGAGTAGTAAATGTGTTATTATTATAAGAACAACGCAGAAACACTTGTGTTTAATCTATGTCTACAGGGAATGGATTTGATAGAGAAACTCGATCCAGCTGCCTTTGACAACTACCTAAAAACCTATAAAAACACCATATGTGGGCGAATCCCTATTGGAATTTTACTCAGCGTAAGTGTCAATACTTGTTTCAGTTTGAAAAATATGTGCCTCAATACGACCTACCCATGTCTGTTGGCCCTCCCAATCGCCTTGACAGATTGTAAAATCCTCATAGATACTTTTCAAATGCTGCCTGTACACCTACGCATGCTCTCACGCATGCCTATAGCTAGTATATAGACGAAAGTGGACGGAGGTGTCAATTCCCAGTTTCCAATTCCAGTTAATTAAAATCGATATTTCGATTTCACGTATCTCGGTTAACTTCTCTAACTCGGCCTCTGATTTCCCAAAAAAAATTATGTAGTATCTCTCGGTTCCCAGATAAGTAAAATGATCAAATACGGCGTCCCGAAAATAACTGTTCCTCCCTGAATTTATGAGTGTATAATCACATTTCCTATCTCTCTAGTAGTTCGAGGCAGCTGTGAAGTTAAAAGTCTATACGGGCTGTGGAATACAAGACGGTATCATTGAGCCGTCTCTCTGATCACGCTTCATTTAGGCCATTATATTCTTAAACTGCGATATAAGCAGTCGTTCCTGTACATCTTTTACGTCGCGTTTACGCAGGCCGTCAATACGCTGCGTCGTAACAACGATAACGAACAGAAGCCGACGCTGAGATTCCTCAAGTACGCGCAGGATCGGCAGTGCACCAGCTTGAATGATTCATCTGTCAGCTTCGCCTGCGGAGCTCTCACCATGCAGTAGTCGCTATACAACCGCAGCAGTGGCTTCTGTTCTCAAACAACGCGCCGCGTGCATTAATTTCTAGGCTCTTTTGAATTAAAGTTGGAGTATCGTTATATACCCTACAGTCTTCGGATACTAAATACTAACTTTTTTAGTTCACTGTATTTTGGTATGTCCCTTAAAGAGGTTTGGAGAAGGCCCACCAGTACACACTGCAAAAGAGTTGAACTCATTTCTGTACGTTACTGACCTCTCGTCGGATGTTAATGACATCGGATGAATTTCTTTTGTAGAGCACACAGACGAGCATGTCGGTCGAGACTTTTGTCCACAATGATGCCATAGAGGTTTCACTGTAGGAAGCAGTTCTATAGGATATTATCATTTTGTATTGCTTTATTTGTGTAAGAACCCACGGGAAGCCTCCACGTAGGCCCTATCTCCCCGCTATGTCGAATGCGAGCGCGATGTGTGGATACCTTCGTGCAAAATACGCTACAATTCACACTACCTTTCAAGTATGATGGTATCAGGTAACCTGACCAAATTGCGAGACTAACGTTAATACGCATTTTAATGTATTACCGTTTCTTGGATCTAGGTATCAGGTATGGATGTGGCTCTTATCCATTTTTAATGATACGGTACATCACTGAATGTACTGCGTGATATATTCTCTAAAAAAATATAAGGTATAAATATGTAAGGTTATGTGATATAAAGATTTCTGTACGTGAAACGACATCACGATGAGAGAGACGCATCTTGTGGTGAGAGAAACATTTCCTTGAGCATTGTAATCGTTTTGCAATAATACATATCATAAACAATCGATTGTAATTTGACAGCGCTTACAGGTGAACTATTACATTGTTGGATGCACATGTTGTGAGTAATAATTTTGGTTGCTACAGACATTTATCGCCTGTGCTAAAATAGGTGACGGGTAGATGTTCATCATTACGCTCGGGTCTGAGATCTGCAATGTTGTCGCGCTCTATACACCTAAAGATTTCCCACTATGCTATAATGTGCATTTATTTTTGCCGCATTCCATTTTGCGCAGGTCGTATACTAAAGTCTGATCACTTGTAAGGTGTATACATACTCATTGTATCTTTATCGATCGAAGTGATCGATCGAGTGGGATCGAATATTTACGTGTAGCGGGTACCCGTGTAACCGGGCTTTCCCGTTGAATACCGCACACGCTACGGTCCGATTTTATCCGTGCGGTTCTTACCGCAAGATATCAAACCAGCTTGGTATGCTCCGGTCACGGAAATTCGTACGGGAAAAACCGTAACGTGTGCGCCAGGCTTTATGTGTAGATAATAGTAACTGCCGTGATCACATAACGGTCATTCGCTAAACGGTGACCGTTTAAATGGTTTTTTTAATTTACCTGTACATTTCTGCCTTTGAAGTGAAGATTTTGGCGAGTAAGGCAGTGAATTGCCCAAGTTTATTTTCGTTGTTGCTCAGTTTAGTTTAAATGTGATTTATTTATGCTACATATTGGTATTTACTGTTCAATATAATAATACAGATATCTAAATATCTGATTTAAAAAATACCTGTGTGTTATAGCCAATACTTTTGCTTGTATTGTGCTGCTTTTATAAATGATGAAAACTAAATGACCAATGCCTTTGTTCTATAAACATAATTATTTACATATACAATACATAATGTTATGGATAGACCAGTAAATATCATAGAGATGCAAACAAGTGACAATCATTACTTTGAATGCGATTGATCATAGCTAGAATATTTACCATGATAACCTTAATTCATTCATAGATAATATTCACAAAAATTACACGATTTATAAACACATTTGAAATCCCAGATTCCATAAATGAAGTTTCCCCCAGCAAGCTAATGTAGATACACCAGCCCCCATCAGTGTAAATTGACTGAAAACTACATAGCCAAGTCACTTACACTATTGCAAACATTTGAATTTAAGTTTGCTACTTGTTGCTCACAAGAGGGGTGTAATGCATAAAAACAGAATTTGCTTTTTCAATGAAATGTTACCATGCCCTAGAACTGGCAACTACAAGGTATATTATAATGACTATTAATTTTCTTATTACTATGAAAACAAACATGAGATATTTAGATTATGTCATAACATGTTGTACTGAATTAGTTAGTTGCTGAATTTATTATATCTGTACACATCAGTGTACGATTGCAAAAATAATTTCATTCTTACCAGCCTATATAAATTTATATAGCAATAACTTGTTTTGCTATACCTACAAATGTGGGGCTTACAGTACTCCTCTCCAAAAGGATCCACTGTGTTCTAAAAATGAACCCAGCAGTCAAAACGTTGTTTAAGAACCAGTATGGCAAACAGCTGGCAAATATAGGGCCAATGCCTATAAAGAGACCCAATACAGGGGCAATCCCAGCTCTCTGAGAGCTAAACTTCCCCATTACAGATGAAAGTCATTGTCACCATCACCTGGGCTCTAACATTCAGTTGCCTAGCAACAGATTCATCCAAGGCAAGCAGCTCACATGCTAATGATTTATCTCTATCACTGTCACGTTGCAACATGGTGCTGCAAAACACAGCATCATTGGTTCTATACTCCTGTGTAGAGAGACAGAAAGTAGATGTATAGCAGCAGCACTGGATACAACAGTAGCAGCCTCTTGTGTTGAAGTTCAGCACCACAGAGAAGTGAGCCAGCACTGTAGGATGCCCATGTCACGCCCACAATCTAAACAAACAAACGAAAAACATCAAGTTCACTGACGTACCTCCCAAATTAAATACAATGTACACCTGCGATATTGGCAGGGGTGCTGCCAGAGATGGTAAAGATTAGCAAATTTAATCCCCTAACATCAAGTAGCAGTAGCAGCTATAGCTCTGTAGCAAGCTTTCTATCCTTGAGTTTACAATATGCAACATGCATAGCAGGATATCTTTACATATACACTTCTAAGGCGTCCGAATTCATAGAAGAGACATTATATTTAGTTTACTGTACTCACAGGTGCATTCTTACCTTAAGCAACATGGCAATGATGGCATAACTTGCCACGAATGGCAGCAGTGATGCTATGATAACAAGTGGTAATAAAGAGTAACCTATCACCCCAAGACATTGAGAATAGTTGACCTGCAAATAATAAACACCTCTGTAACTAGCAATATGCATAACTGAAGTTTTTACATGTCAAATAATTTAAAGATGATTAAGTTTCCACATTTCCACCAATTTCAATCAATTGCCATGTGTTATGGATCAATCATATTAAAAATAAAATAAATAAAAATGATTTAAGAAGGAATAGCATAGACAGTGTCAGTACTTACTTCACCGCCAAGAACTCTTGCCAGGAGAAATATAATGATAGAGCCAAATACCCAGATTGTGATGATCCAAGAAACAACCTGAAACATTATTTAACATCTCAATATGATGACACTTGATTAGAATAAAAAAGCTAGCACCTGCTTCCACATGCAGTTTTACACAATTTCATCACAAAATACCTCAGAGTGATTGGCAATTTAAATATGCCCAGCATCCTAATTATACACATACTCAAATGTGTTTGTCTTAGAGATAACCCATATTAGTGAGATAATTAACACATCTACTATCACAGCTATGTTTGTAACGTGTACCAAAGAAAATATATACTTGAGTGTGTGCATGCATATATATACAGAGACTCCAACTCTCCTGATTTGGGCGGGAGATCTCCTGTTTTGGGGCCATTTTCCCAAAATCTCCCGTTCACCCGCATAAGTTTTGTTTTCTCCCGCCAAAATAAAAATTTAAAAATGTGTTAAATAAAGTGATAAATAAAAAATAAAGTGACAGAATTAAGGTCAGCAATATCTACAGATGCTATTTCACTTTGTTTCTTTAATAAAATGAATCAAACAAATGTGTAAAAAATAGCTTCTTTCAATAGTAAAAAAACCCTTAAAATCCAGGAGCATCCCTAAGGCGGGCCCCTGGACCCCACCCGTAATCGGCATACGCGATCCACGCGCTCAGAGTGTGGTCTCCAGTTTGCCAAGGGGTCCAGGCTGGAGAATCTCCAGTTTAGGTGATGCTTAGGGTTAGAGCCTCTTGTATATATATATATATATATATATATATATATATTATATATATTATATATATATACTATACGAGTAATAAATACTAGATTGTACAACGGGACGATGGGAAAATAGTGCTATTTCACGGCAATATTATTCTACTTTGTATGGCGGTTCTAGACTAAGTTCATGATATTGCGTTAAGCAGCATTCTTTGCTCTCTAAAATAAGACCAACCGCTTGTCTCTACGATACTCCTAGGCCAAGATATTGGAGCATAATCATGCCTCCCACAGGCTTCACCCCGCCTTGCATCCACAATATTCACTATCCTTCTCGCCTTTTGCGGGTCTGGCTATCGTTTTCCGTCGCCGCTCGGGCGCTGATAATTGATGTCACATGCCAAATTTGGTACTCTTACTACACCATATAGTAACTGAGCTGCGTTGTATGAGACTTAATTTAGAAATCATTGCCGGCTCCATCATGACGGGCATTAACCATGCTAGGAAAGATAATGGGAGATAAGGGTATAGGCAATGCCCCTGAAAGTCACCGATGATAACCGAAACGCCGTTCATTCATAAAGTTATCGCGGAAAAAACCGAACTCTCACGAAGCGATTTCCTAACCGCAAAAGGCGAGAAGGATAGTGAATATTGTGGATGCGAGGCGCCGTAAGGCGCTGTGGGAGGGGAAGTTTACGAGCCAATATCTCAGCCTAGGAGTATCGTATTGACAAGCGGTTGTATTGTTTTAGAGAGCAAGAATTCTGCTTAATGCAATACCATAAAATTATTCTAGACTCGCAGGCAAAGTAGAATAATATTGCCGTAAAATAGCACTATTTTCCCGTTTTCCCGTTGTACACTCTAGGTATCTATTAGCTCTTGATATATATATATATTATATATATATATATATATATATATATATATATATATATATATATATATATATAGGAATATAATAATATACTTAGTACGTACTCTGAACTGTCCATAGAGAGACACAAGAGAGTAGAGCAGTACAACAAGCAACGGGCCCAAAAGTCTGACTGTCTTTCACAACCTGGTGCTTGAAGCCAGCGAATGAAAAGGAATCAGAACACAGCGCAGCTTGTAGAATATCTCCTTCAAATCGATGTCCAGCTCCTCTCTGCAAATAAATAAGCATTTCACAATTAATCAACTGTTGATGATATACGCTCACTTTCCCCTCAACCGGTTCTTGTGTGGTTTCCGGAGCAAGACACATTTACAGTAAAGTGCATGTTAATCACTTAGTAATTTATAGTGCAGGGCCATTTGTTCAGTCAGAACGTAAATGTGACATCATTGTATATATAGTATTTGTAACATTTCTTGTAATAATTCCTCTAAAATTAATCCTGATAAAATCTTGCAAATATATTAACGAATGTGCTGATGATGAGTTACATAATTAGCAGCGGCTCACAGTATTAATGGGTTACAATAAATGATTCCTGATCTGATAAATTCTCAGATTAACAAATTTGACAAACTTGATTATCACATGTCCGTTAACTATAGCAGCTGCTCACAGCAATGGATTTTCTTATCATCTATCGTGTCATCGACCTCCATGAGCCAGCCAAAGCCTCTTGTCTGCAGAATGACGTCGTCCTCCTGTAGCGTGAATCAGACTGTCTCTTGTGCGAGCTGTACATTCCAGTTGCCATCGATCAGCCACATCTGTAGTTTTGACAGGTACACATTGAAAGTTTCAGATTCTTTACGTATGTGTTATAACTACTTAGATGCGCAAAAACTAATTTGTTCCAAACTAGGATTGTGCCTTAACTTGTGATCTGTGCCAAAATGAAATTACTGTTATACTGATCCCTACAGGCTACAGCTAGGCTACAGCACGTCACGAACCAATATGTTAGAGCAATCAGTGCCAGTGGCAGTCATGCTCAGGAATATCTTGCGGCAGTTAATGAACGCGGGCTATAGTACTAGAGCTAGCTCAGGAACAGATTAATGCAGTTAATGAATTATTAGGAAGCTAGCTAGCTCTAGTACTATACCCCGCATACATTAACTGCCGCTGGCACTGCAACGGCCAGCGGCAACTGTACGCGGGCTATAGTACTAGAGCTATTAGACTAATTATTAGTACTAGTAGTAGTAGTACTACTAGTAGTTCTACAGTATCCCTACAAGTACTACTAGTAGGAAGCTTGACCCCGAGTACCGACCAGTATTCAATTCGATTCAGTCTATCAATGTATGACCGTTTCTAGAAACTAGCCAACCCTGAGTCAAAGCCTGACTCCTGGGTCAGGGGAGTAAGGAGTCAGCCACATTTTATCAGGAGCGTATAATGACCAAGGAGTAAGACAACGATTTGGTACTGATTTCACTACTTTTTGTCGTACGAGTTCGATGTGAATTATAATTGTTGTGAATGTTTGTCATTATACGCTCCTGATATTATACTTATACTTATAGTTATAGGCCTAATATTGGCCTAATACGGGCTTAGCCCGACCAGGCTGTGTGACTAACGTCAATACACACGTCTTCTAACCCTAGCAAAGACCGTTTGGCGTTTCTTGGAGCTATTACTATTAGTATTAGTAATAATAGTATTTAGTATTACTAGTAGTAGTACAAGTAGCCAAGGCCGGCCAGCATGACGAAAATCGCCTCATGATATAACTGCATATACTTTTTCTGTACCGGGAGAAAGCGGTGTGGAAACAAATGTAAACTCGTCCGGAGGAGGTCCATTGTTTCTCACATCAGATGGAACAAATTCTGGATGCATGGCTGATAGTGACACATACAGTACACACACAGATTACAGATTACTGCCACATAGACATCGCCATGTTACAAACGAGAATTTTCACTCATTTCCCTACCACCAGGTAGCGGGATGTTCTTCTGTCAACAATCGCTCTTAGCTGCGCACCTTACCTTGCACCGGTTTTGGATTTAGGAGGTAAAGAGACGTGTTACCCATCTATACTCACACGGAACCTTTGCTGATTCTTGTTGCTGAAAACTCAATCACTCGATCACTCGTTGACGGTGTCTCACTCACTGAGGTCTCCCGTTACATTACTAGCATGTAAGAGCTCCAAGTTAAGAGACCATGCCGAATAAGTAAAGAGACAAAGTTGATCGACAATTCCTCGTTTCCAGTGTTCGTATTCTTAAGATAGATTACAGTCGAGGTACTCACCACTCAACTCGTCACTGATCATAACTACTGTCCTGAGTAGTACTACTACTAGTAGTACTAGTAGTACTAGTACAGTAGTAGTACTAGTATACAGTAACATGGATGTTAAAGATTTACAACTACTGAGTTTCTGTGTTGGGAAACTTACTAATTCGGGAGAACCTAAACTGGACCAAGAAGTCATGACAAAAATAAAGAAAACATGCAGGATGTCAGACGACAACGTAAAACATACGTTTCACTTACTTTGGACTGAGCTTGAGAAACCACATTCAGGTACACTACTTGTGTCATATACTGATATAGGCCTAGTTGTCATATTGCGACTTGTGATAATGTTCAGGTTACGCATGTGAGAATTTATAAAACATAAGACAAGTTGTTGTAACATGCCGCATTACTGGCAATGCCAATACTGCAATGGAAGTCAACGTGTATTTATCGCCACGATTTGTAAATCATGTCGTCAAAGTTGTCATTCCAGTGGCAGTAGTTGAACTCGATAGCACATGTGCAATAATGATACACTGATGTGTGTACGGGATAACTTCTATGCGATATATATATATATATATATGCACAGAGTATGATTAACAGTTTTGTTGTGTGGTCAGAAAATCACTTTACTATATACACATAAATAATTATGAATCCTATTACATGGATCATTTAAAAAAATGTATTTTGTTTGTGCAGAAATGCGACTGTCAGCCTTCCAAATCGTGGATGAGTTGTTCAACAGGTCGCATGCATTCCGAGAGCTGGTGATTGAGGATTTCCAATTCTTTCTTGAGCAATGTGCGGGGACTGACTTTGAGAATCCCTTACCAGCCCCAAAGGCAGCTGCCATGACCCTGCGGATGCGGTGCCTGACAGCCGTCCACCAGGTATGAAATGTCACTACACTTTTCAATCTTCACTTGTATGTACTCCCACAAGATGTTACATCACACCTACCTGTATACATGTGTAGACCATCTCTCGCCACATGCACGCGTTGCAGCGATTGGCTACACACATAGGCTCGATCTTCTGGAATTGAATGTAAGGATGTCGGTGTAATTGCATTTGATGTTATGCGCCGTGATCTATCATAGTGTGGGATGCTGAACTGTTGTTATGTGCTTGAGAGAAATGTGTAGCTAGAGTTGCAGAGACAGGTTTGCCACCTCACTATTATTGGCAGACTTATTATTTCTAGCTATGTTGTGTCTATCATACAGCTGCCTACATTGATCTGAAGTCAAATCTACTATTAAGGTGCACAGGTGCTCTTGAGGTTTCCTGCCTTTGATTGACGTAGTTCTCAAGAACCCTGGATTTAAAAAAAAATTCATTAATTCATTAATTTCATTAATCAGATATGACCTTGATTATAAAAACTTGTAGAGTATAGTGGCTACTGTTCCAGCAAAGCCATATTCTGTTATCACAGTGATAGTTGCTGTGTCAAATAGATGTTTCCCTTTGCCTCCAGCTTAATACGAGTGCCTTTGTTATACATTATACAGTGGAATGAGAAGTATGGTGAAGCTTACAAGAAACTCCAGTTGGGATACAACTATCTCAAAGAATGCAAAGGTATTAACTTCACAGACATGCACAGCCAGAGCATAGGTGAACAACAACGGGAGAATGAGCGACGAGCCAGACAAGAGAACATGCTTCGGGACAAGTTAAAAGTTATTTCTCAGCAAATGACTGACCTAATTCCAGAAATACAGGTATTGTCCTTTAGGCCAGAACAGCTTAATTGTATGGGAAAATATTAGGAGAAAACATATGTTATTAGAATAAAATAATAAAGCTATATAGCAATGCAATGTGGTGACATGTGAGGCAACTTAAAATATTCATTGGTTTGTTATGAAGGCTATAGTTAGGAAAACTCAGTATGTAGACTTGACACTTTCTGATTGCTATCTCCTGTGGGTAGTGTTGGGTGGGTTGGGAGTTGAAAATTTACTTTGAATTCTTGCATATCTGTTCATTTGCGCAGAGCTGCTTGACACAGATGGACAGCTGCTTTAGCTTGCTTTTGCCACACATGGGTGAAAACCTGTATGGAGGACATGTACCACTTCCTGGGCCATCGGGACTGAATAAAGACTCTTGTGATCTGGAGCTGCAAAAGTGTTGCAATGAAGAAAGTCTAGAACTTCAACAGAGTCGACCTGATGATTCAGCGGCAGCGGATACAGTTCCAGCCGTGGCTGGAAAAGATGGTCACAGCAATAAAGCTAATACAGATGGCGCCACGGATAGAGAACTTGATGACATGGAGGAATCAGAAGAGAGAGAAGACCTGCTGAGACACCATGGCATGCAGAGCAAATATAGCATTGACATTCAGGTGCAGTCCGAGTTGCCATGGATTCACGAAACAATCGACAACACAGACATAATCAATACTGCTGATGAGCTGCTCAAGATGCTGAATACTAAACTGCAACCAGCCGTAGCTGAGTGGATTACGGTAAAGATTGATTCTCTTATTTTTGGCTTGATTTTTTAATTAAATGTGAAAAAAATCCACGTGTATCATATCTAGATAAATCAAGTGATACAGTGAGGCTTGTAGATGAATTTGAGCAGAGCTTAATGTCATGATATCACCTTACTGTCTCTTCTCATAGGTTATCACAAAGACTGGGGAGAACATGGATATGTTGAAGAAAGCGATTGACGTCAAACAGGCAATTGAGGCTGCACGAAAGAAATATGCAGAGCTACGAATTCTTCGCGTGAAGCCCGGGGAAGAAAATGGAGAAGACAGTGATGACGATGATGATGGTGATTTTGAAGAGGTAAAGGAGAAGGAAGGTTATGAAGCAGACATTCCAGAGCACCTAAGGTAAACCTCTTCAAATTGCAGTTAATCGCTTCTTAACGTCTACATGTAGCTTGTATAACACACTGGCTGCAGGACGATCAAGACCTCACACTGCACGCACGTGCAGTACAGTACACTTGTATTGTATATGTGACTGTATATGAGGTGAACTTAAAGCTGCAGCGAGAGCTTTAACATACAGTATTCATTGACATACTCTTTAGCTGTCGATAGGTGTACATTGTAAATCTGTGTATTTTTTGTATTTCAACAGAGACGAGATTGAATTCAAGCCGAAAGAGCCGACACAGGTGATGGAAGAAGTCTGGAAGCCTAGAATACATGTGGAGAACAGTGACATCGACCCTACAACGAGTACTGCTACCTTGCACAAACTATCTGCTAAATACAAGCTCGACCTCACCCAGGCAGGCAAACCAGCAACGCAGGAAATGTGTGAGGAAGTCGTCGGGCAGCATGTCGACGGTGCCAAGTCTCCACGCACCAAGCATCGCGAGGAGAACCTCGCGAGAGCGCCACATCTCTCGTTCGGCGTCGACCTCGTCGACTGGGACAACCCACTGCCGGCGGGCGCCGTCGTCAGCCGCCGACACGATCTCTGCCGTTTCTGGATCGCCGGCGAGGACGAGACGCACGTCTCGACGGAGCTGCTGTCGTCGATGCGACACCGCGCGATCCCGTTCGTCGGCGCGTTTGAGCCCGTGAAGCACGCGTGCCGCGCGCCGCTGCCGTCCGGCCGTCTGTGCACGCGCCGCGACCGCCGCATCTGCCCGTTCCACGGCCGCATCGTGCCGCGTGACGCCGCGGGCCGGCCGCGCGACGCCGAGGATCGCGCGCGCATCGAGCGCGAGGAGGAGCGACGACTCCACGCCGCGACGCCCGAGTGGCAGGACCCGGCGCTGCTGCGTGAGCTGGAGGCGGCGACGGGCATCGACCTGACCTTGACGGGGAGGGCGAAGGGCAAGGGCAAGGGGAAGGGGAAGAAGTCGAAGGAGACAAAGTTAACGAACGTGAGAGAGATAGCGAATACGCCCCGATCACGGCTTGAGCGTAAAGTGCTGAGCAGGTCGGCGATAAAGAAGGTCGCAAACGATTTAAACTCGCTCGAGTACAAGCGGTTCAGAGATAAATTCTCAAATCAATATGCCTATCAGTGAGGTGATGTATTGATTTATGGCAACGCGATATATGAGTGACAACTACCACGTTTTACATGAATTGGTATATATAATAGGAATATAATAATATACTTAGTACGTACTCTGAACTGTCCATAGAGAGACACAAGAGAGTAGAGCAGTACAACAAGCAACGGGCCCCAAAAGTCTGGACTGTCTTTCACAACCTGGTGCTTGAAGCCAGCGAATGGAAAAGGAATCAGAACACAGCGCAGCTTGTAGAATATCTCCTTCAAATCGATGTCCAGCTCCTCTCTGCAAATAAATAAGCATTTCACAATTAATCAACTGTTGATGATATACGCTCACTTTCCCCTCAACCGGGTTCTTGTGTGGTTTCCGGAGCAAGACACATTTACAGTAAAGTGCTTGTTAATCACTTAGTAATTTATAGTGCAGGGCCATGTTGTCAGTCAGAACGTAAATGTGACATCATTGTATATATAGTATTTGTAACATTTCTTGTAATAATTCCTCTAAAATTAATCCTGATAAAATCTTGCAAATATATTAACGAATGTGCTGATGATGAGTTACATAATTAGCAGCGGCTCACAGTATTAATGGGTTACAACAAATGATTCCTGATCTTGATAAATTCTCAGATTAACAAATTTGACAAACTTGATTATCACATGTCCGTTAACTATAGCAGCTGCTCACAGCAATGGATTTTCTTCATCATCTATCGTGTCATCGACCTCCATGAGCCAGCCAAAGCCTCTTGTCTGCAGGAATGACGTCGGTCCTCCCCTGTAGCGTGAATCAGACTGTCTCTTGTGCGAGCTGTACATTCCAGTTGCCATCGATCCAGCCACATCTGTAGTTTTGACAGGTACACATTGAAAGTTTCAGATTCTTTACGTATGTGTTATAACTACTTAGATGCGCAAAAACTAATTTGTTCCCAAACTAGGATTGTGCCTTAACTTGTGATCTGTGCCAAAATGAAATTACTGTCATACTGATCCCCTACAGGCTACAGCTAGGCTACAGCACGTCACGAACCAATATGTTAGAGCAATCCAGTGCCAGTGGCAGTCATGCTCAGGAATATCTTGCGGCAGTTAATGAACGCGGGCTATAGTACTAGAGCTAGCTCAGATATATAATATATATATATATATATGCACAGAGTATGATTACAGTTTTGTTGTGTGGTCAGAAAATCACTTTACTATATACACATAAATAATTATGTCCTATTAATGGATCATTTAAAAAATGTATTTTGTTTGTGCAGAAATGCGACTGTCAGCCTTCCAAATCGTGGATGAGTTGTTCAACAGGTCGCATGCATTCCGAGAGCTGGTGATTGAGGATTTCCAATTCTTTCTTGAGCAATGTGCGGGGACTGACTTGTGAGAATCCCTTACCAGCCCCAAAAGGAAGCTGCCATGACCCTGAGGATCCGGTGCCTGACAGCCGTCACCAGGTATGAAATGTCACTACACTTTTCAATCTTCACTTGTATGTACTCCCGCAAGTGTTCCATCACCACTAGCTGTATACCTGTGTAGACCATCTCTCGCCACATGCACGCGTTGCAAGCGATTGGCTACACACATAGGCTCGATCTTCTGGAACTGAATGTAAGGATGTCGTGTAATTGCATTTGATGTTATGCCGGCCGTGATCTATCATAGTGTGGGATGCTGAACGGTTTTATTGTGTAATAGAGAAGTGTAGTAGAGTTGAGAGACAGTGTTGCCACCTCACTATTATTGGCGACTTATTATGTCTAGCTATGTTGTGTCTATCATACAGCTGCCACATTGATCTGACGTCAAATCTACTATTAGGTGCACAGGTGCTCTTGAGGTTCCTGCCTTTGATTGACGTAGTTCTCAGAATCCTGGATTTAAAAAAAAAATTCATTATATCTATAATATACAGATATGACGTTGATTATAAAAACTTGTAGAGTATAGTGGCTACTGTTAAAAGAATATCAGTTATCACAGTGATAGTTCTGTGTCAAATAGATGTTTCCTTTGCCTCCAGCTTAATATGAGTGCCTTTGTTATACATTATACAGTGGAATGAATATGGTGAAGCTTAACAAAAAACTCCAGTTGGATACAACTAATCTCAAAGAATGCAAAGGTATTAACTTCACAGACATGCACAGCCAGAGCATAGGTGAACAACAAACGGGAGATGAGCGACGACGCCAGACAGAGAACATGCTTCGGGACAAGTTAAAAGTTATTTCTCAACAAATGACTGACCTAATTCACAGATACAGGTATTGTCCTTTAGGCAAGAACGCTTAATTGTATGGGAAAATATTAGGAGAAACATATGTTATTAGAATAAAATAATAAAGCTATATAGCAATGCAATGTGGTGACATGTGAGGCAACTTAAAATATTCATTGGTTTTGTGATGAAGGCTATAGTTAGGAAAACTCAGTATGTAGACTTGACACTTTCTGATTGCTATCTCCTGTGGGTAGTGTTGGGTGGGTGGGGAGTTGAAAATTACTTTGAATTCTGCATATCTGTTCATTTGTGCAGAGCTGCTTGACACAGATGGACAGCGCTTTAGCTTGCTTTTGCCACACATGGGTGAAACATGTATGAGGACATGTACCACTTCCTGGGCCATCGGGACTGAATAAAGACTCTTGTGATCTGGAGCTGCAAAAGTGTTGCAATGAAGAAGTCTAGAACTTCAACAGAGTCGCCTGATGATTCAGCGGCAGCGGATACAGTTCCAGCCGTGGCTGAAAAGATGGTCATAGCAATAAAGCTAATACAGATGGCGCCCACGGATAGAGAACTTGATGACATGGAGGAATCAGAAGAGAGAGAAGACTGCTGAGACACCATGGCATGCAGAGCAAATATAGCATTGACATTCAGCGTGGGCAGTCCGAGTTGCCATGGGATTCACGAACAATCCGAACACAGACATAATCAATACTGCTGATGAGCTGCTCAAGATGCTGAATACTAAACTGCAACCAGCCGTAGCTGAGTGGATTACGGTAAAGATTGATTCCCTTATTGGTTCCCTTTGATTCCCTTTTGCTTGATTTTTTAATTAAATGTGAAAAAATCCCGTGTATATATCTAGATAATCTAAGTGATACAGTGAGGCTTGTAGATGAATTTGAGCAGAGGTTAATGTCATGATATCACCTTACTGTCTTCTTCTCATACGGTTATCACAAAGACTGGAGAACATGGATATGTTGAAGAAAGCGATTGACGTCAAACAGGCAATTGAGGCTGCACGAAAGAAATATGCAGAGCTACGAATTCTTCGCGTGAAGCCCGGGGAAGAAAATGGAGAAGACAGTGATGACGATGATGATGGTGATTTTGAAGAGGTAGAGAGAAGGAAGGTTATGAAGCAGACATTCGCGACCCCTAAGGTAAACCTCTTCAAATTGCAGTTAATCGCTTCTTAAGTCTACATGTAGCTTGTATAACACACTGGCTGCAGGACGATCAAGACCTCACACTGCACGCACGTGCAGTACAGTACACTTGTATTGTATATGTGACTGTATATGAGGTGAACTTAAAGCTGCAGCGAGAGCTTTAACATACAGTATTCATTGACATACTCTTTAGCTGTCGAATAGGTGTACATTGTAAATCTGTTGTATTTTTTGTATTTCAACAGAGACGAGATTGAATTCAAGCCGAAAGAGCCGACAGGTGACGGAAGAAGTCTGGAAGCCTAGAATACATGTGGAGAACAGTGCACTCGACCCTACAACGAGTACTGCTACACTTGCACAAATATTTAAATACACAGCTCGACCACCACAGGCAGGCAAACCGGCACGCAGGAAATGTGTGAGGAAGTCGTCGGGCAGCATGTCGACGGTGCCAAGTCTCCACGCACACAGCATCGGCGAGAGAACTTGCGATGAGCGCCACATCTCTCGTTCGGCGTCGACCTCGTCGACTGGGCAGCAACCCGCTGCCGGCGGGCGCGTCGTCAGCCGCCGACACGATCTTGCCGTTTCTGGATCGCGGCGAGGACGAGACGCACGTTCGAACGGAGCTGCTGTCGTCGATGCGACACGGCGCGATCCGTTCGTCGGCGCGTTTGAGCCCGTGAAGCACCGCGGCCGCGCGCCGCTGCGTCGCGGCCGTTGGCACGCGAGGAGGCATTGCCGTTACGAGCCGCATGTGCGTCGACGCGCCCGGCCGCGCGCGAGCGCGAGGATCGCGCGCGCATCGAGCGCGAGGAGGAGCGACGACTCCACGCCGCGACGCCCGAGTGGCAGGACACCGGCGCTGCTGCGTGAACTGGAGGGCGGGCACGGGCATCGACCTGACGCTTGGACGGAGGGCGAAGGGCAAGGGCAAGGGGAAGGGGAAGAAGTCGAAGGAGACAAAGTTAACGAACGTGAGAGAGATAGCGAATACGCCCCGATCACGGCTTGAGCGTAAAGTGCTGAGCAGTTCGGCGATAAAGAAGGTCGGGCAAACGATTTAAACTCGCTCGAGTACAAGCGGTTCAGAGATAAATTCTCAAATCAATATGCTATCAAGTGAGGTGATATATTGATTTATGGCAACGCGATATATGAGTGACAACTACCACGTTTTACATGAATTGGTAATTTAATTTAATAATCAATATATGAAGTATAATATAAGAAATAATATAAGAAATAATGAAGTATATTATACAACATATATATATATATATATATATATAGAACTAAAGAATGGGAAATTGAGTATACAAATTAATTTGGATTTATTGATCTGATTTTACAGAAATCTATGATGTCACATAACACTTGCAAAAAATGAAACTACAGAAATCTACTTGGACCATGTAATGAATGTATTGCAAGAGTGCACAAATGTATATAATCGCTAACAACTGAAAATAAATGTTTGGGAAGTTTTTATTCTAGTAATGCATTGTACCTGTCTATATCTGCAATTTATTGTTATTTTATTAACAGTTTGATTGATAAATCTTAATTATCATTGTTTGTTTAAAATTTAAGTTTAATTCTAGTGCATATGCGTACGCATGCGCTCATCACTATCTGCACACGCCTACAGGCTACAATATATATTATATTATATATATATATATATATATATACAACGCCAGTCCCTAGTGA
>NW_014577095.1:564848-571572 GCF_000485595.1 Priapulus caudatus | reverse complement strand
AACAGATTAATGCAGTTAATGAATTATTAGGAAGCTAGCTAGCTCTTAGTACTACCCCGCATACATTAACTGCGCTGGCACTGCAACGGCCAGTGGCAACTGTACGCGGGCTATAGTACTAGAGCTATTAGACTAATTATTAGTACTAGTAGTAGTAGTACTACTAGTAGTACTACAGTATCCCTACAAGTACTACTAGTAGGAAGCTTGACCCCGAGTACCCGACCAGTATTCAATTCGATTCAGTTTATCAATGTATGACCGTTTCTAGAAACTAGCCAACCCTGAGTCAAAGCCTGACTCCTGGGTCAGGGGAGTAAGGAGTCAGCCACATATTATCAGGAGCGTATAATGACAAAGGAGTAAGACAACGATTTGGTACTGATTTCACTACTTTTTGTCGTACGAGTTCGATGTGAATTATTGTTGTGAACGTTTGTCATTATACGCTCCTGATATTATACTTACGGTATACTTATAGTTATACTTATAGTTATAGGCCTAATATTGGCCTAATACGGGCTTAGCCCGACCAGGCTGTGTGACTAACGTCAATACACACGTCTTCTAACCCTAGCAAAGACCGTTTGGCGTTTCTTAGAGCTATTAGTATTACTATTAGTATTACTATTAGTACTAGTAGTAGTATTACTATTACCAAGGCCGGGCACATGACGAAAATCGCCTCATGATAATACCTCATATTACCTTTTTCTGTACCGGGAGAAAGCGGTGTGGAAACAAATGTAAACTCGTCCGGAGGAGGTCCATTGTTTCTCACATCAGATGGAACAAATTCTGGATGCATGGCTGATAGTGACACATACAGTACACACACAGATTACACTCACAGATTACTGCCACATAGACATCGCCATGTTACAAACGAGAATTTTCACTCATTTCCCTACCACCAGGTAGCGGGATGTTCTTCTGTCAACAATCGCTCTTAGCTGCGCACCTTACCTTGCACCGGTTTTGGATTTAGGAGGTAAAGAGACGTGTTACCATCTATAATCACACGGAACTTTGCTGATTCTTGTTGCTGAAAACTCAATCACTCGATCACCTCGTTGACGGTGTCTCACTCACTGAGGTCTCCCGTTACATTACTAGCATGTAAGAGCTCCAAGTAAGAGGACCATGCCGAAGAAGTAAAGAGACAAAGTTGATCGACAATTCCTCGTTTCAGTGTTCGTATTCTTAAGATAGATTACAGTCGAGGTACTCACCACTCAACTTGTCACTGATCATAACTACTGTCAGTACTGAGTAGTACTGCTACTACTCTACTACTAGTAGTAGTACTAGTATACAGTAACATGGATGTTAAAGATTTACAACTACTAAGTTTCTGTGTTGGGAAACTTACTAATTCGGGAGAACCTAAACTGGACCAAGAAGTCATGACAAAATAAAGAAAACATGCAGGATGTCAGACGACAACGTAAAACATACGTTTCACTTCTTTGGACTGAGCTTGAGAAACCACATTCAGGTACACTAGTCACTACTTGTGTCATATACTGATATAGGCCTAGTTGTCATATTACGACTTGTGATAATGTTCAGGTTACGCATGTGAGAATTTATAAAACATAAGACAAGTTGTTGTAACATGCCGCATTACTGCAATGCCAATACTGCAATGGAAGTCACGTGTATTTATCGCCACGATTTGTAAATCATGTCGTCAAAGTTGTCATTCCAGTGGCAGTAGTTGAACTCGATAGCACATGTGCAATAATGATACACTGATGTGTATACGGGATAACTTCTATGCGATATATATATATATTATATATATATATATGCACAGAGTATGATTAACAGTTTTGTTGTGTGGTCAGAAAATCACTTTAACTATATACACATAAATAATTATGAATCCTATTACATGGATCATTTAAAAAATGTATTTTGTTTGTGCAGAAATGCGACTGTCAGCCTTCCAAATCGTGGATGAGTTGTTCAACAGGTCGCATGCATTCCGAGAGCTGGTGATTGAGAGATTCCAATTCTTTCTTGAGCAATGTGGCGGACTGACTTTGAGAATCCCTTACCAGCCCAAAAGGCAGCTGCCATGACCCTGAGGATGCGGTGCTGACAGCCGTCCACCAGGTATGAAATGTCACTACATTTTCAATCTTCACTTGTATGTACTCCCCGCAAGATCGTTCCATCACACCTAGTGTATACCTGTGTAGACCATCTCCGCCACATGCACGCGTTGCAGCGATTGGCTACACACATAGGCTCGATCTTCTGAACTGAATGTAAGGATGTCGGTGTAATTGCATTTGATGTTATGCGCGCGTGATCTATCATAGTGTGGGATGCTGAACGGTTGTTATGTGCTTGAGAGAAATGTGTAGCTAGAGTTGCAGAGACAGGTTTTGCCACCTCACTATTATTGGCAGACTTATTATGTCTAGCTATGTTGTGTCTATCATACAGCTCCTACATTGATCTGACGTCAAATCTACTATTAGGTGCACAGGTGCTCTTGAGGTTTCCTGCCTTTGATTGACGTAGTTCTCAAGAATCCTGGATTTAAAAAAAAAATTCATTAATTTCATTAAAAGATATGACCTTGATTATAAAAACTTGTAGAGTATAAGTGGCTACTGTTCCAGCAAAGCCATATTCAAGTTATCACAGTGATAGTTGCTGTGTCAAATAGATGTTTCCCTTTGCCTCCAGCTTAATATGGTGCCTTTGTATACATTATACAGTGGAATGAGAAGTATGGTGAAGCTTAACAAGAAACTCCAGTTGGATACAACTAATCTCAAAGAATGCAAAGGTATTAACTTCACAGACATGCACAGCCAGGAGCATAGGTGAACAACAACGGGAGAATGAGCGACGAGCCAGACAGACATGCTTCGGACAAGTTAAAAGTTATTTCTCACAAAATGACTGACCTAATTCAGAAATACAGGTATTGTCCTTTAGGCAGAACAGCTTTTGTATGAGAAAATATTAGGAGAAAACATATGTTATTAGAATAAAATAATAAAGCTATATAGCAATGCAATGTGGTGACATGTGAGGCAACTTAAAATATTCATTGGTTTTGTGATGAAGGCTATAGTTAGGAAAACTCACTATGTAGACTTGACACTTTCTGATTGCTATCTCCTGTGGGTAGTGTTGGGTGGGTGGGGAGTTGAAAATTTACTTTGAATTCTTGCATATCTGTTCATTTGTGCAGAGCTGCTTGACACAGATGGACAGCTGCTTTAGCTTGCTTTTGCCACACATGGGTGAAAACCTGTATGGAGGACATGTACCACTTCCTGGGCCATCGGGACTGAATAAAGACTCTTGTGATCTGGAGCTGCAAAAAGTGTTGCAATGAAGAAAGTCTAGAACTTCAACAGAGTCGACCTGATGATTCAGCGGCAGCGGATACAGTTCCAGCCGTGGCTGGAAAAGATGGTCATAGCAATAAAGCTAATACAGATGGCGCCACGGATAGAGAATTGATGACATGAGGAATCAGAAGAGAGAGAAGACCTGCTGAGACACCATGGCACTGCAGAGCAAATATAGCATTGACATTCAGCGTGGGCAGTCCGAGTTGCCATGGGATTCACGAAACAATCGACAACACAAGACATAATCAATACTGCTGATGAGCTGCTCAAGATGCTGAATACTAAACTGCAACCAGCCGTAGCTGAGTGGATTACGGTAAAGATTGATTCCCTTATTGGTTCCCTTTGATTCCCTTTTGGCTTGATTTTTTAATTAAATGTGAAAAAAATCCACGTGTATCATATCTAGATAAATCAAGTGATACAGTGAGGCTTGTAGATGAATTTGAGCAAGAGTTAATGTCATGATATCACCTTACTGTCTCTTCTCATACGGTTATCACAAAGACTGGGGAGAACATGGATATGTTGAAGAAAGCGATTGACGTCAACAGGCAATTGAGGCTGCACGAAAGAATATGCAGAGCTACGAATTCTTTCGCGTGAAGCCCGGGGAAGAAAATGGAGAAGACAGTGATGACGATGAATGATGGTGATTTTGAGAGAGGTAGAGGAGAAGGAAGGTTATGAAGCAGACATTCCAGAGCACCTAAGGTAAACCTCTTCAAATTGCAGTTAATCGCTTCTTAACGTCTACATGTAGCTTGTATAACACACTGGCTGCAGGACGATCAAGACCTCACACTGCACGCACGTGCAGTACTACACTTGTATTGTATATGTGACTGTATATGAGGTGAACTTAAAGCTGCAGGCGAGAGCTTTAACATACAGTATTCATTGACATACTCTTTAGCTGTCGAATAGGTGTACATTGTAAATCTGTGTATTTTTTTGTATTAATACAGAGACGAGATTGAATTCAAGCCGAAAGAGCCGACACAGGTGACGGAAGAAGTCTGGAAGCCTAGAATACATGTGGAGAACAGTGACACGACGCCTATATATATACACGCGCACACGCCCCTACGTGATCTTTTATATTCAACACGCAGTAATCCCTAGATAAGGCACAGGAGAAAATATGGAACAAAGGTGTGTCAAATCATCAATAGGAAAAACGCGTGAGCATAGAAATCTTATTACACGACTGTGTGGAATACTATTGCGCATTAGTTCAGAGCAGCAATTTATTTTCTCGATCATTATATATATATATATATATATGTATATATAATATTATATATATATATGATAGATGATATAATGATATGATAAGTTGTAACGGGCTTCTTTTATTTTGTGTTATCCCGTGTAGTAGGCACGTGTGATCGTATAGTGTGACCAGGTTCGTTTGTACAACAGATACGTGTGCTATTGCACTTAAGCCACAGACAGTATAATGCTAAAACCACAGAATTACTACGGTTACTCTATTCTTTAATAATCAACATCATATTGACAATGATACATACAATACATAATAGGTGGCTACGCAGGCCAACCAGTAAATACGCGTTACAAATGCTACGCAGGTCAACAATGCCTACGCAGGCTAACATCTTATACACCAGGCACATACAGACAAGCGACTGGTTTACAAATGCAGTTCATGTTTACGAGCGTGGAGTCCTGCAGGTCGCAGGCAGCAGGCAGGTCCTCAGTCAGTGATGTCCAGCGGCGACGGTAGCGTGGTGACGAGAGCATGTGAGAGCAGTGCGGTGCTGACAGCGTCGTGAACTGTTTAGCGCCGGGGAACTGTGTCTGCCTTTCTGTCGAAACTGTTCCGGATTTATGCAACTGGAGGAAGGCATGGTCCAAGTGTCCTCAATGCCTTATTGCATGCGATGGTGCAATCCTGTGTCCTTCTCCAGAATTTAATGGACAACTGAAGGTGAGAGACTTCCTTCTCTAGCGTGATCGCGAGAACGGAAGCAGAAACTTCTAGAAGTCATTGGGAATCGCGGCAGTTAGATTCATGTTCTCATAGTTCACATAGTTCACATAAATTTCGTCGGCGGCGTTCGTTGTTAGTTCTTTATCAGTCGGCATGCGACATCAAGGTGTGATGTCCTTCTATAGGTACTAAACTGTCACTCTGCCGTCGTGGGTGATAACTTTTACTCGTGTTCCAGTGACTCAGTTTCTTGGGATGGCTGGGTGGCGTCTTTCGCTTGTTGCCTTGGCTGTTATTAAAATAACCTATGACGTGATCTGCTTACGTTAGATGACCCGTGTCGCTAGGTTTTATACTAGCTAGGTTAAATAATTCAATATCTACGTCGTTACACTTTGCATCTTCTTTTTGCCGGTCGGTTCCAGCAATCAAGTGCGTCGCAGGAAAAAATGAAATATGATATGAAATATAAAAGGAAAAACGCGTGAGCATAACAATCTTATTATTCGGCTGTGTGAAATATGCCTACTATTGCGCATTAGTTTAGAGCAGCAATCTATTTTCTTAATATATATATATCAAGAGTAGATAATAACACATGTTTTTATATATATGTGATAATATGTGTTTATTATCTACTCTTGATATATATATATATATATATATCAGGGGCGTTGCTAGGGTGAAATGGATGTGTACGCACACAGGCGGGGGGTCTGTGACTGTCTGGGAAATTCGAAAATTTTGAAAATGTAGATCGCAGGAGATGGTATTTGAGGCACTTTTGAGTAAATGTGCAGCCTTCATTCTGACTACGACAATTATCTTTTTAGTAGAACTATTCTCTTCATGAGCAACAAGATGTGATCACTAAAGATCACTATAACTAATCATGTAATTTTCGTTTTATTATCAATTAATTAAGACATGTTGAACTAACGCACATTCTTAAACTCTCTCTTTCTTTCTTTTCCTCTCTGTGTGCGTGCGTGCGTGCGAGCGAGCGTATGCGCGTGCGGGTGCGTGTGGGCGCGTGTGTGTGCTCAAACACACATATCACTCACTGCACATCACATCACATCACGGCATTGTTTAAAGGGACAGTAGCCTCTAAAATTTTACTGCATACAACTGTACTTACTGTATAACAAATCGTCTATAACCACATGTATTTGTCACCAGATACTTAATTAATTATTTACACATCATGATCAACGCTACGAAATTTGAACGGCGCCATGACACCCGCGACCGTGCTGCCACCCTGAAAAAGTTGCGTATTTGCATTTTTATTTTGCAGGTAAATGACCGAGGGCTAATCACAAAAGTGCAATTATATTTATTTTAGGGCAAATTTATCCATATTATAACTGAAACTATATGA
>NW_014577095.1:547471-564838 GCF_000485595.1 Priapulus caudatus | reverse complement strand
ATATATCAGGGGCGTTGCTAGGGTGAAATGGATGCGTACGCACACAGGCGGGGGGTCTGTGACCGTCTGGGAAATTCGAAAATTTTGAAAATGTAGATCGCAGGAGATGGTATTTGAGGCACTTTCGAGTAAATGTGCAGCCTTCATTCTGACTACGACAATTATCTTTTCAGTAGAACTACTCTCTTCATGAGACCATGACTAAAGATAAGACTAAAGATCACTATAACTAATCATGTAATTTTCGTTTTATTATCAAGACATGTTGAACTAACGCACATTCTTAAACTCTCTCTTTCTTTCTTTTCCTCTCTGTGTGCGTGCGTGCGAGCGAGCGTATGCGCGTGCGGGTGCGTGTGGGCGCGTGTGTGTGCTCAAACACACGTACACATCACTCACTGCACATCACATCACATCACGGCATTGTTTAAGTCCTATATATATATATATATATATATATTATGATATAATGATATGATAAGTTCAGGAGTGAATAATAATAAACTGTTAAATAATAATCTATTATTATTCACTCCTGATAAGTTGTAGCGGGCTTCTTTTCATCTTCTCTTTGCTCGTTGGTTCCAGCAATGATCAATTAAGTGCGTCGCCGGAGTAGAACACAGTTCAACTGCGTTGTTTTGTACCAGCCTTCGGCGCCGTGCGGGCCCATTTCGCAGTGCATTTCGCAGCGCATCGCGTGGAGATTACGCAGTGCATTTTCACGCATGTAAAAGTACACGAACATCGAAAAATGAAATTATACCGTAAAAAATTATCACGAGGTGGCAGCACTCTCCAGTCAATATGTAATGTGTAAACAACTGAACATAGAAATATGGTAGCGTCCACAAAAAGACAAAGTTGTGTGTTTAGTAGTATTGAAGTGCAATTTGTGTACTTGTGAGAGATAGTCTTTTAATAAAATACCATTACAGTTACAGCACAATGTTTATTAGGTTATTAAAAATGATTCGCGCAAAGCACATGACAATTTCACTAGGAAAACTCAATTCGTCTGATTATGCAAGGGTGATGTCATGTAGATTGTGCTATAATTATAAACATAGACCTTTGCCAATTGTGTACTCAGCACTTCGTTGCTTTGGTTCGCTAGTAGGTAGCCGTCATTCGACTCCTGTACCAACTGCGTGTACTCAACAGAAACCTTCACGCCCACTGTCTCAGCACCAACGAAGTCAACTTCGCCTTGAGATTAAGGCATTGGGAAAGTTACTGCTTCGCTCTTCTCTTGGAAGCCACCATATTCTATCCCGTAGTTTCTCGACTTCAAATCAAAATCACCAGAAGAATGACAAGGATGATAAGCAGAATGGAGACAAAGACAAAGGTCAAGTCTTGTTGAAACTGGGCATGTGGATGTTTGTAATGTACATCACAATGAGCGTCGTCTCTCTGCTAATGCCACACACTGACAACCCCGATGTTATGCGCTACATATCTTGGAATGAGTTCCTCTATCACATGCTTGCCAAGGGCGAAGTGGAACAGGTTGTGGTGCGGCCAGAGCTCGATCTAGTCATTATCGTGCTGCACGATGGCGCTGTAGTCAAAGGGCGCAGGATGGAACACAAAACTTTTCACATGAATGTTGTTGACACTGAGAGGTTTGTATGTAATTTAAGATTTCCACAAAGTAAATTCACAATACGGTGTTTAGAATGAAAAAGAATACCTAGATAAATAAATGTGTGAGCACTAATCAATAAATCATATAAAGTACTTGACATATAAGTTGCCCTGAAACCCAGCAAGTGCATGATATTCAAATTTGTTTTAAAAATAATCAGTTGACATTTTTTAGAAATTCAATATTTTGCATAACTAACAGTATGTGAATATAAACCAATTATTTGTTGTCTGACCTACTCGTTTTCACTCCTAGTGATTTTATTCATCATCATTTGTTAAAATTAATTAGAGGATTTAAAAAATATTTTATGATGCAACTCAGTTATTTTTCATGCCTTGAAGGTTTGAGGAGAAACTGCGCAGAGCTGAAGCTACGCTGGGCATCTCCACTGGACAAGGTGTGCCGATCCGCTATGACAGGAACCAGGAAGGCCAGTGGTTGCTGCTAATGGCAATGGTTGGTCTAGCCATCATGATTGTAATGATGTTTAGAACAGGGCAAATAAAGGCACCTAAAGGTATGACATAAAGCTTGGTTAAATTTTTTTACAAGAGTGAAATAATTGACTGAGTTATGGAATTTCTAAGAAATCATTGATAAGGACTTCTTTTTTTTAAGCATCTTTTTAAGTGCTGCTGTACACAAAGAGGTTATTACATTACATTAGACCTTGGTGGTTTATTCATTGCTGTGCAGGCCATTTAGAGTAATATGGTTGGTGCACTATTCTATATGTAAAACAGTTGCCCAGCATAAATACTAAAACTATACTGTAATAACTTATGCAATAATGATTGATATTCTTACTAAAACTGTGAACCTTTTAGACCAATTAAAGGTTGCATACACTGTTCATAACTTGCAGGCATGGACTGGTTCTCACAGCTGGGCAAAGCTAAGTTCACGATGATTGATCCACTAATGGGAGGTGGGAAGGGAGTCAAGTTCAAGGACATAGCAGGCATGAAAGAAGCCAAGCAGGAAGTGCTTGAATTTGTCGACTATCTGAAGAGACCGCAGGTACAACTGATCCCCCACCATGCCAGTTTTCTACCAGCTAGAACTACATGATCAACAGTCATTACTGCTTTTCTAATTTGTCCTTGTCCCTTTTGTAATGTAGTGCATGATTTCACCATGACAGCAGCCACACGTGCAGTGGTTGCCCCTTTACTTGCTGACGTGCCCCTGAAAATTGGATGATATGCACAGCAATAAGCTGTCGTGGCTGCATTACCTGGTTTGTTTCCGTACTTACCCAAAAAATAAAGTTTTTTTAATTGTCCTTCATTAAAGGAAACTTTTGCCTAGTACACGACTAATGTGTTGTGGCCCCTAAAATGTCTGGCTCAAATGAATGCGACACTTGCCTAGCGATAAAAACATCCTAGCTGGACCCTGGGAAACGAGTGGCATACATATGGGACTGTACGGCGAGAATAATGGTGTAAAACGTTGCTAACTGTCGTCGGCAGATATTTAAGGAGCTCGGTGCGAAGCCACCTCATGGAGCGCTGCTCCTCGGACCTCCCGGATGCGGCAAGACTCTCCTTGCCAAGGCAGTTGCCACCGAGGGAAACACTCCCTTCCTTGCCATGGCTGGGTCGGAATTTGTGGAGATGATTGGTGGTTTAGGTGCAGCGAGGGTCAGGGATCTTTTCAAGGTGTTTGTTACACATGTACACACATTCTAAATTGTTTGAGTGGGATGAGGTAATTTAAGGATAACACTTATTATTTGTTAAATGACTGTATATAATAACTTGCATGCATCAGCAAATGGCTTAATTATCATTGACATAAAAAAACATGTTCGAGACGTGTGATATTCTGTGAACAAATCTTTCTGTTGTTATGTTTCGATTTAATTGCCAGTGATTCAGTGCCTAAGAAGAGCTCCTTTTCATGAACGCCATATTTGACCATGCGAACATTTTTGTTGTGAGATTCTATGTTAAGGACCAGAGCGAATAGCTGTCATGACCATTTCAGGAAGCTCGCAAGAGGGCGCCCTGCATTGTTTACATTGACGAGATCGATGCAATTGGTCGGAAGAGGTCAACGGGCGGAGAAGGTATGAGTGGAGAGGAGGAACAGACATTGAACCAACTCCTGGTGGAGATGGATGGTAAGCTTTTCTGTGGACAAAAGCAATATGATTGAAATATTTTGGCTTTCATTATGCATTTTAGTTTAATTATGCATTGTGTATGCTACATAATTTAATATCACCACACAGGTACACATAATATCTTTTGTAATTTTATTTCAAACACGTATGCTTGCACACACAAACATGCGTGCACACACACAATGCTGAGGTGGGAGGTTTTTTGGCAGTTGACAGATTTTTGACTAAATGCTCCGTTAAATGTAACCAGGCATGGCAACTAAGGAAGGTGTTGTGGTGTTGGCATCCACCAACCGGTCAGAAGTACTGGACAATGCGCTTATGCGGCCTGGTCGATTTGACCGTCATATCCTCATCGATCTACCAACCCTAGAGGAGCGACGTGAGATGTTTGAACTTCACCTGAAAGGCATAACCTTGAAGGACCTACCTGCCAAGTACTCTCCACGTCTATCTCAGGTATTCTCTCTCTCTCTACCTACCTGCTAAATATCAGCCACGTCAGCCACGGTTTTAGCTGACTCCTGGGACATTGTTACATTTCTGGTTTTAGCTGACTTTTGTAACATTATTGGTACATTGTTACATTTTGGGTTTTAACTGACTGCCGGGACATTATTGTTACATTTCCGGTTTTAGCTGACTCCCGGGTTCTCAGGCGCAGACATTGCTAATATCTGCAATGAAGCAGCCATCCATGCGGTACGCCACGGGGAGAAATGGGTGTCTGAAACCGACTTTGAGTACGCGGTGGAGAAGGTGAGTATCGCCATAGACCGTGTTCCTCACATGGATTCATGCAACAGTGTGTCAATGCTCCCTGTGAGCTGTGAGCTATGTCGTAAATGACAGGTGCAGACTATGGCGTGTTCGCTAATCAGCTTCTGCTATGTTCACACTGATGCTGTATAGTGTCGTCTATCAATAGATGAAGTCTGTTATATTACCACAGGCCATAATGAATGGGCTAAGATTAGGTTAGTATTGGGCTCAGGCTTATGCTTAGGGTCAGGGTTAATGTGATGGTGGTGATGGTGATAATGATGATGATGATGATGATGATGATGACGGTGGTAGTGATGAAGATGATGATGGTCATGATCATGATGTATGTATTAGGGTCCTGAAGTAGATTTGAATTTTTCTTGACAGCCTTTTAGTTCATATGTCATTTGTATCTAGCCAAGTTAAATATTTTTTCAGCGAGCAACATAGCACAGAGTTTTTTCACTCTGTTGAGTGAATCCTGAGAAAGTTAAAAAGTTATTTGTGAATTTTCCATTTCGTTCTGTAAGTGATCTCTCACTTGTGCAGGTGGTTGCTGGCACAGTGAAGAAGAGCACAATACTGAGTGAAGCAGAGAAGGAGATCATCGCGTACCACGAGTCTGGCCACGCTCTGGTTGGATGGATGCTGGAGCACACAGATGCCCTTCTGAAGGTCACACTATGTTCCAATGCAAATAAAATTATCACCGCACATTTCAGTGTATTTAAACTTGTGTGATAATATATTTAAGCATATCGTCAACCGCTGGTCAAAAACTATATTCCATGAATATTTGTAAATGTTCCTTCTAATGAAATATTTTATTTGCTTACCCGGTGGCAGAGGTGCTGCTTACCTATGCATTTCTCCACTATAGATACCCCTCCCCCCCCACACACACACACAAAATATCAATGTTATCACTGCTTCTTATTTTTACATTCAGACATAATATTTTTGGCCTCAAGGTGTTGATAACTCAACTCACGCAGTGTGCTTTTGGCTCTGCGCAATAATTAATATTTTCGCCTCTAGGTGTCAATAGTTCCACGCACGCGCGGTGCTCTGGGCTTTGCACAGTACATGCCACGTGATCAGAAGCTGTACACGAAGGAGGAGCTGTTCCAGCGCATGTGCATGGCACTCGGAGGTCGGGTGGCTGAGAGCGTTGTCTTCAACCGCATCACTACAGGTACCAACGCCCGAATGTCGTCATTCTCTTAGATGCAACAAATTGCCGAGATAATCATGTCTGACCGTATCGAGTAATGCATGCAAGAGTACATTGAACATCCGAGCTTTAACTTCAGTGCTAAAAATTCACGATGGCATAGAAGGTATATAGCATGGGCCATAGTTTCCATCCTTACTTGCCATGGTGCCTTAAAAATTGGCTGGTATCTGCGCATTAAACTACCGTGGCTGCCATATCTGATGTGACTCGGTTCTTTTTCCATGAATTCAATGTTGTGCATGTATTCTTCCCTGTTCCTCATATACAGCATTGATAAAAATCAAGTTACCTTGGTGCCCCTCTTTTAAAGGAAATGGCTACCCCAATGAAACACTTGACCATAACATTTTTTAATTTGACCCATGAGGTATGGCACATGCACACACAGTTAGTGTTGGAGTGAAAGGTGGCAAACATCCAGGTGCTCCAATTTTTTCAAATTTTGCAATTAACACAAAGTTCTATCATTGCCCGCATCTATTCATCAAAGCTTCCCAGTATGAAAAAAATTTAAGCAAATGATGTGCAGATGTTCAGTGTGTATCACTTAACAGGTCTGAGTCGTTTGCTTTTGATATGTTAATGAATGATAGTCAGAAATGAAGCTAGAGAGGTAAGACAAACGTAATAAGAATGTAAACAGTGTTTTACTGATGTGTACCAATGTTGATAATGCTTGTAGCATGTGAGTAATAATTTATTATCAGTTATCAATTGAGAATGTCAGTTTTTAAACATTGCTTGGGGATGACAAGATTTTGCCCCACATCCAAACTTATGTACAGTTATCTGAAATAGAGTTACCATTGATATTAACAGATAATGCAAGAAATTTAAACAGTAGTTCTGATTATACTAACAATACGTGACACTCTCTCTCTAGCTTGCGATGTATTGGTCCTTATGCTCCCTCAACAGACGTCCAGCTTCCACGACATCTTATTATGTAACTTATATTTTCTGTTGTATTTATATATGAACAGGAGGCTTGAATCTGTGCTATCGGGTGTGGTTCTACTGGGTTAGCTTGTAGGGGCTCCTCCACATATACATGCCATAACAACCCGATGTGTCTGTGTGTGTGTGTGTGCGTGCGTGCGTGCGTGCGTGCGTGCGTGCGTGCGTGCGTGCGTGCGTACGTGCGTGCGCGCGCCTGTGTGCGTGTGCGTGTGCGTGTGCATGTGTGTGTGTGTTTGTGTGCGCTTGTGCCTGTGTGTGTGCGCGCGTGCATGCATCTGTGTGTCTGTGCGTACCCGCGTGCGTGTACAACCAGATTCCCGTTGTCAATTAAAGTTTGTTGCGTTAATCGAAGCATTCATTTTTCAGGTGCGAGCGACGACCTCGGCAAGGTGACAAAGATTGCGTATGCACAGATCCAGCAGTTTGGCATGAGCGAGCGCGTCGGACTGCTCTCGTTCCCGGCCGAGGACACTAACTCTGCCGTCGGCAAGAAGCCGTTTAGCAAGCAGCTGTCAAACATCATCGACCATGAAGCCCACGCGATCGTCGCACGCGCATTCCTACACACCGAAGCCATCATCCGAGCAAACAGGTAGAAACTGTGATACTTAATTTCCTATGAGTGGCCACGAATGTCAAGGTGAATGTTTAGGGAGAGGGTATACATCTTACTACGTATATTGCTACTATGTGTAAGTATGCGATATTTATAACAAAACAATTAAGCTTTGTAATGAAACTGTCTGGAAGTCTGATATTGGTATGCAACTCTATCTTCTTCCACAGGCACAAGCTGCAGTTGATTGCAGACTCGCTAATGAAACGTGAGGTAATTAATTATGATGACATGGTCGACCTGATCGGACCGCCACCTTTTGGCCACAAGAGAAAAATTATGGATCCATTGACGATGGCACCATCAGAGGAACCAGTCACGATGGGGCCATTGCCAAATAAGCCAGCTGACGACAACAATGGGAAAATCTGATGAGGTTAATGCTACAAAATGATGAGATCGAGGAAGACTGGTGTGTGTGCTCAGTCTTCTCGTTTTAGAATTTCAATTTCCATGTGGAATAATAAAAGAGTTGTAGACAACGAGTTATAGACAACACGTGTAATTGTGATGGTCTGCAATGTATAACAATTTCTTGCTTGCTGCTATAGAAGAGTAATAGATTTTCTGCATCCAAATGTGTGTATTATATGAATACAAATTGTAAATATTAATAAACTGTTACATATGTAGTGTATTTTTATCATCATGGTAGTATTCAAGTCGCAGTGTGCCTTGCTATGCAACAGCGTGTTTTTCTATGTACCAAATCTTCATTTTGGAGAATATGTATGAATGGCTCTGTGCAGAGACTTGGCCACATCACTGCAAAGCATACTATTGTGATCTAATTTCAAAATGCAAATCTATATTACTCATTAAATTTTGTTAGACAATATGAAGAATGGTTCTGCATTTTATCTAATGTTGTTGCTAGCATATTCACTACACTATTATCACGTCACATCCGTTTTATCAGGAGTAGATATATGAGATCACTTAAACCTGCTTCCAATATCATTGAGAATACTTGTCAGATAAACTCAAGTGACATTTAGCGAATTATGTTAGAAAAATTGTTTATAAGTAACGCGCAATTTATTACAGACCATTCACAATATTTTGTCATGTGTAAAATGGCAATAGGTTGTGTGAGGTTGCCAATATGGTTTTTATTCAACAATCTTACAACCGTGCCTCTATTCATGAACGTTGTTTATTAGTTTATATATCTCATATCTCGATGGAACTATATGAGCTGTGAAGAAGTCTCCCCACACTACGCACTATCGACTGGGCTGACGTGCGACTCTGCTGCATCCCCAGTTCAATCTATTTTGGGATGAATCTATTTCTGTTTGCAACCAAAATAAGCAAAAAGTCTATTTGCGTACCAACCAGACGAAAAACGTCCAACTAAAAGCTAACGTAAACATGATATTTATAAAAACTACTGCATATGGGGTTTACCAGTTTGTAGCCAATTTGTTAATGTTATTAAATTATTAATGTTGTTTGTAAAATAATTTCCCCAAATGAAAATGTGATATAAACTGTTCTTAACTACACTAAATTTATTTACACGACGTATTGTACTCTAATGCGCAATTATTTTGCAGCTTGCCAAGTTGTTGCCAACAATGTTCTCGTTATTTTAGTGTAAATCGATGGCCATTTGTGTGTATATTGATTTTCGTTGCTTCCGAGAAGCTGAGAGAAGCAGCTTTCCTAGAATAGTTTTGACCTTTGCTCACGCGGTGTCGCTGATGTATCGGTAATCGACTGACAAATCAGCGGCCGAGATCGTTGTTTATCCGAAACGTCACCGCATCAACACAGTGACGTCACACCACGTGACCACTATTTCGTTGAATCACGAACTAAAAATAGCAGCTGACATCATCTGAAAGGCTTTTATATACCAGGAGACAGAGGGATATCCCAGCAGAACGGGGTGAATCATCGAGACGACTGAATCACCTGCAAAGCGCGAAAATCCGGAAGTTTCACGAATCATATCACCGCAAGGTAGTGTGCCAACGACGGTTCTTGACCGAGGCATGTTCACACAGGGCGCAGGAAACAGTGACACTGGGTATAACACGGGCGAACTCACCTCACGCTACGTAGCTGGTATACTGTGTTCGATGACGAACGACAACGGAGACGACTCACTGGGACACGTTCCTACAACGGTTAGTATTCAAATGTTTTCTTACAGACGAAGTTGTTGATGTTGTTGGCAGCACGTGTTATTATTGCAGAATTAGAAGTTATTCAGAGATCGCTGGTTACTGGCGCTACGAGGTTAGTCCACCTGTCATCGTAAATGTAACCAGAATGCTGTGACATCACGGCGTGTGATTAAAATAGACTCTGTCCTACTATACAGCCGATCGAGCGAATATGATTAATGGAGCTGTCTGTTGTGTCTGGCACCGGGACAACTACGCCACCGGCTGCAGGAGCAATTCCTCCTACCAAAACACATTGTTTACAAATATAATAACTAATACTGTGTATTATTGTGTCCATGTTGTACCACGTATTACTTTGTGACAGTAGTATTTTAAAATGCTTTTTATAACTATGTGTATACACTGTGTCTGCTGGGCGTTGCTATGGGCGTAGTTAATCCTACAGCCGATGGAGTAGAAAAATCGTCTGTGTCGAGTGCACTCTATAAATATTGTACAGAGATATGCGGGTAAAGTATCACTGCCAGGATTTCCTGCATGCGCTCATCCTGTCTACAAGAGGTCGTACCTGTTGTGATTGACAAAACATGCTTCCCACGTCTGAGGTGGCAAGCAGACAGTTGTCATAAAGGCTGCTCAGTGTCAAAACATTTCGTGCAGCCCATGAGTGATGGGTTTCTTGATTACACTAAGTATATGCACAGTAAAATATGGACTTCCCAAGGTCCAGTCAACTATATACTTGTATAAAACTATCCGTAAACGAAATCGAATTTTAGACATGTTGTTCCCCGTGCAGTAAACATATATAAATGCACAAATCATTCATTTCATTGAATTATTTCTTGTCTTTATTTTAATATTATTAATCACAAATTTAAATTTATATTAAAAACCATGGAATGATGCTAGCTGTTGCCATTATTGAAATGTAATATCTCAAACAAACAAAACCTGCACTGTAAGCCTTAAACTGAGGAAATTTCTAGGAGGCACAATTTCATGGCCTAATTGTGTAATATCACGAGGGCATAGATTTTATAACTTTAATAATCTACATTCATTATTCATATTTTTATGGCTCTCCGTGCACCACCCCCGACGCTGTGACGGCCTTCCATGTTCGTATTTAGGATAAGTTTAAATACGAAGGGAAATGGTAAATGTCACTGGATTAAGGTACAGTGGGTTGTTTCCATGAACTAGATCTTCAGTAATCTGTCAATCCACCTATACGGGATATCATGTAAATATGAATTGCGTCATAGGACATAGAACGGGTATGCAGGAAACAATCTGTTTCCTTCACACATCCTGTTGAATATACTTGGAGACTACACATTCCACAAGTCCGCCAGTTGTACTTTAAACACACGGTGACTAAACACATAATAAGCCTTGCTTCATCAAATTGGCTTTGATGGACCCTGCTAGATTTACACAAAACGTTCGTCTACCTAGAGGCGTTGATAGCTGGCATGTAGACATGGCCCATCCCGTCAATGCAGATCTCAGTCAATCTTCGGCATACCAACGACATCTACCCTGGTTTCCTAACTACAACATGTATCCGACGTATCCAGTTTCTGATCGCTTTTATGCTCGAACTGCGGTAGGTTGCTTGATCTACAGATGGAAGCATTTTGCATAGCATTCTTTATCGTCTGGCTGTGATGCTGACAGTAATGCGAATTCCATCCCGAGGTCGCCCGGTGTGTGTATTAGCATCGGTGCAGTGCATACGCAACACTGATTACATGTGTAGCCGACATCTAAATATTCGTGTTTTCCCCCCACAGTATGGGTACGGATCGGGCATCACCACAGCGACGACCCCGACCTTGACCCCGACGACGCAGAGTTTCGTCGAGCTGATGACCTTACCGATGGTCAGTCAGAATCGGGTTGTGAATGAGCATGGCGGCTTCACGCCGGTGGTCAGCGATGCCAACGGCTACCGGTCAAACAACGGCCGCCAGTACTGGCCACACTCATCAGACCCGATCACGGCGAGGGGACTGGTGCCGATGAGGGAAGGCGCGAGTGCGGCGGGCACGAACACACGCCGTGGAGGCCGCAGGGTCAAGTACGAAGCTGTAAGTATCAAGTCATCCGGAGGCAATTCGAAATTGCTGTGAATATGAATGTATATATATATATATATATATATAAATATAATTAGAAATAACTGTTATAAAGATTAGAAAATAGCAACGTATTTTATATGAGATCTTGGTCTAGACTCTCAAGGTTTTAATTTGTCAAGGTGTAGGCATATAAATGTGTGTACTGTCAGCATGCGATTCTACATATATTGAAGTCGGTTGGAATACGATGCTCATATTAGAAACCTGGCTTTATAATATCCAACAGACTGATGTGCAGTACTTATTTTTGTAGTTGAATCCAGAAGAAGAAGCTAAGCGCCGAGTCAGAAGAGAGCGAAACAAACTCGCAGCAGCCAAATGTAGGAAGCGACGCCTGGACCACACCAATTGTTTACTAATGGTACGTTTCAATCCTAATTTAATAATAACTAGAGCACTCGGAGAGCGCAGACCTCTGCAGCTCAATTCTCTCACTGTGAAAAATTTTATTAATTAATTAATTAATTAAATAATTAGTTGGATCTGGATCACCACCAAAATGTAATCAATTCTAAGTTACCCCATTTCTGACATATCCTGAAAATTTAATTAATTAATTAATTAACTAATTAATTAATTAATTGGATTCGGATCACCACCAAAATCTAATCAATTGTAAGTTACCCCATTTCTGACCTATCCTGAAAATTTTATGACAATCCGTCAATAACATTTTCAGTTAGGCTGTACACAAACAAACCCACAAACCCATAAACACACGGCGAACAAACACGCCGGTGAAAACATAACCTCCTGCCAACCCCTTGGCGGCGGTAATTATATGTCGCAGCATTACGATGAGTGTGGCATGAGGTTGAACACGGCGTGCTAATATGCGAACACGCATGGGCTTTTATGCAATCTCTTCGTGCCAGTTTAAAGTAACATATGGGTTTAGGGTAATACCATATCAATACCAAGTCGTTTTTCTATGTTTTGGTGCTAATATTTGTTGGCAACCCATGATAGTTATTACCCTGGATATGAGCCACTGCTCACTTGCACTTGTTTGAACAGTTCCTAAACTGTCTACGGTTCTGTCATGTGATATGTACACACACATCCGTATCTCAGGGCACCGGTGTAGGAATGCGTGCATGTTCATATGTGCGTTTGGTCACATGATTAATGTACCACTGCGAAAATATACAGTGAATGCCACCGCATATAGCAGGTCAAAATATTTTAAATCCTGTTTGCCTGTGTTTGTAATTGACGCATTAAAAAAGGGACAGTGTTGGGACATTTTACAATCATCGTTAGCACCGAATAGGAAACTATGCAACTGTCTCGCATTTTTATGTAGCCACAATGGAATCGGCGCACGCACGTGTTTTTTGCTCAATTTTTGTAAACCTCAATTTGTTTTTTTACATCGTTTTAGCGAGTTCGTTGTCCGTCTATCTATCCGTCTGTCTAGCCATTCATATTCACTAACGTATTCCGATGCGTTTTCGCTGCAGGAAACAGATATGCTGGAGGATGAACGGAGCAAGATCGAGAACGAGATAGCTGAGCTACAGAATCAGAAGGAGCAGCTAGAGTTCATTCTGCAGGCTCACGAGCCCACCTGCAAGCGCGGTGGTGCCACCTTCGCCACGTCCGACATCCCGCTCATCGAGCCGAAGTTGAGCAGTTGTGGCGGGCTGTCGCGCCCTACGACTCTCAACGTCACGTCGGTGCTGACGACGTCCGTCAAGCAGAACGGTGGCGCCCTCGTGAGCCTGCCCATGTTGACGCCGAGCAATGTCTACACGACGCCCTCTGGCGGTACGCTGTTCAACTTTGCCGACAGCGACTTCGGCGATCACTCTGGGCTGACGCCGCTGATACAGCCAAAGTCGTGCGCGGACGAAGCGAACAGAGGTTCCAGCAGTGACATGTCGAGTCCTGAGACAATCAAATCACCGACGTTAGTGTCACTGTAAGCATTCTCGCCACTTGCGGTGGCCCTCTGACCCACGCTTGACCTATCGCAGCCCGTCGAGAGACAAGGACCCACATCCTGTGCGCTTGGTTCGCTGCACTGCTGCAAAATGTCACTGACAGACTATTAAGTATTAACGAGGGGTGTTCTCCCCGAGGAGAGTGAGTTGAGATGCTACACTGCCCTCGCCCACGTAACACTTGTTCACGTTTAACGGTCGGTTTGCTCGCAGAATGTCTGTTTGCGCGGTGTGACCACAAACCGTAGGTAACGCGAGGAATGTGTGTTGAGAGCACGCTTTTATGTGTGTGCGTACTAGTCGGAAAGCATTAGATCTCCCATCCAGGTGTTATATTTATGCATGTCCCTATCATCACGACCTATGCAAATCCACAGACTAGCTGAATAAGCAGAAGTTATATTTTGAGTACATATACGTTGTGTGAACAAGTTTGTAGTTGCCATGCTACCGCCTATCCGTTTCAGGGTCTATGTGTCAGCGATGGTGAACATACGTCCACTTACTAGTTTAACGGTCACGGTGTTGTGCTCCAGTCTGCTTAACCTTGACCGACATTTTAGGCTGGTTTACTCCGTATTTGTAATCTTTAATTAGCGTGACGGGAAGTTGCATAATCGTTATTATTATTAAGTAGTAACACGAATGTATGTATATATACATATGTTTGTGGTAGTCGTTTAAATGTGGCTGTGTACGTGCTTGTAGTGTGGCTGTTGTGATATGTACTTGTGCCTATTTTGTTGCTACGACGATTCGGTGCTTACAGCAAGATGATTTTGATTAATTAATCAACGCAAAGTCGTCTATAAATCCTAGTCATTGGTGAGATATCATGTAAGATCCTCCTTTTGCAGGAAAAACGGATCCTTTTTTGAAAAAAAAGATATCACTGCCTAGTATATGTATACACACTAATTTCAATCGTTTTGCTTATGCAATACAAATCGAAAGTCGTACCTGATTGTATTATCTACATCGATATCGTTGTGATAAGTTATTTAGCGCTTCCATGTAATTAATTAGTCATGAGAAATATTTTCATATATAAATGTATAATATATTGAATGCGCGTTTGTTTTACCGTCACCAGGCGTACGTATACACATTCATAATTCGTGCATCATCAGATGTTCAAGGTTTTGCTCCGTCTGCGCCAAACATATTCCGTCGGCAACGTCGCAGCCTCTCGCTGTATCGACGGTACCTCGATTTGGCACAAGTCGTGTCTTAGACTGGTAGCCATATGAAGGCCGGCATGTGTAGTCGGTGGTAGGCTGGTCGCTTAGGGTGCGTAAACAAAATTCTAGACACACGCACGCACGCATGCATGCACGCAAGCACGCGCGCACACACAGTGTCTTTGTGAAACCGGTTTGCAAAGCTTTTATAGAGCAAGGTGCAAGAAAACTATTTTGCTATTGTGTTTTGTAAGTAAAGTGTGACAAAATGCCTTTAATAACAGGCGTTTATACATCGCGCCAGTCACACGGTTGCTGAACTGCATTCTTTAACCGAACGTACCTTTTATATCACGTGCTCAGTACTGTTTGTTATTGCGTGCGGATGAGCCATTTTTTCAAAATAGCTCTGCATATTTTCCTATAATTACCTAATGGGCTTGTATTTGCTTGCCTACCAATCGCCTAATTATTGTTGCTGGTGTGTAATGAAACGAAGAGTGAGCTCTTTTCGATTTTAGAAGTGAATTGTATTTTATATAAAATATGGGTTTCCACTTTTCTACCAGCCAATTTTGATAGAGCCAGACGGTAACACTGGCATTCACTCAGTACACGCTCACTATGGAATGATCGTGATTCACATGACATTTGGGTGCGTTGTTAGACACTGTTACTGTTGACAGTAACAATGAAGTAAAATGCCGCTTAAAAGTATATTTTTGGTATGTTTGGAAACTTTTGTACTCGAGTTTTTATTTTATTTTATGCAAATATTCTACAGTTCAACAATATACACAATATAATATTAAATGATGCAGACTGCAAAAGTGCGGGTCTAATATGCGGTTTAACAGAAAGGCCTGTGTTCCTATTACTGAAGTAATCTGAAGCTCGCTGAATTTGTGAAGCAATTCTCTGTTTTGACTGCTTTGCAACGATGAAATTTTGTTGAATTTCGCATGTTAATTGAGTTCTATTTTGATTTGGTTGCGCAGATGTAACGTATGTGTAGTGAATGACAGGCTATATAATATGCCTATATGTATAATTATAAGCAATATTACAGTTATGTGGCTGAGTTTTGAAATTGTTCTCAGACTAGTAAAGGTTATATATACGGATTTCATTTTATGTAGTAAAATGATTGATTGGATTATATAACAGGAAATTTCAAAAAGACAAATTGTCATACCTGGTTAATAGATCACATGACAGTTTATGTTTATTTGCGCTCATTTGAAAATAAAACCTGTTCATTTTATATATCTCATTCAAGTGTAGATTATTTTATTTGCTGTTTAACGAGGACGGATGTTGAGGAGAAAGAGCGTGGGTGGACAGAGAACGTACAGAGCACGCACACACGAACGCGCGCACACACACTATATAGTCCCCACCTCTACCCCTCCCTCCTTTATCTCTTTCCGCACACTCTCCTGCTCTTCCACTTTTACTTCTTCGTTCTCTTGCGCATAGACCCTCTTTCTCTTCCACTCTAGTTTTTATTTTCTTTCTCTGTTTTTCTCGCAATCAGTCTCCCTCTTCCCTAGCTCCTGTAACCGAACGATAATATATTGCAAATATGTTTACATTTTTATTATTGCGTAAAGTATTATAATAATTTTGCTTTATATACTTAATCAGTATATATTATTATTATGGCGCTGGATATAACGTATTAAATAACAATTATTAGTTCTTTATAAAATTATTTAGACAGGCAAGAAAGAGTTTGAATGGCTACAAAATTTTTCGCGTAATTGAAAATGTGAATGAATTGTAGTTAATGTGATAATTTTGCTAGATTCGTATGAACAATTATTTGATATTTTTGAATATATTTAAAATAAATTTTGATTAAAAAACTGACAGGTTCTTTTATTGTCTTGACTTATTTTTCGTTATATAATAGCTAAATTACTTTGCCATGCAGTGTGTTATTACACATTTACACGTTTTCATAGTACAGCTATATATCTACCCCAGCAAACTGGAAAAGAAAGATAAAGTATATTGATACAAATAAACTGTGGTATAACAACAAATATGAATAATTATTTGGGAAATGCCTATGTATTTTCTGGGAACTACATGGGGAATGGTGCGTTTATTGTTCTTAGCGTGTTATGTGTTCATGCGCAATAAAAGGGGGCGTTTGCCATAGTATATACCATGCTATCAGGGGTGAATAATGACAAATTACATCAAAACAACTAAAAAATAATAATATTAATAATAATAATAATAATTAATAATGACATTATTCACCCCTGATGCTATCAAGAATCTGTTTATCATGCATGTTCATCATCTGTGACACGTGACCGGACACAATTCAAGAACTACAGCTTCATTACCCGCGATGACACGCGTCGTCCGCCGTAAAATCGGAGGACGTGTAGTCGATGCGATATGTTTTGTAGTTTCATTCGCTTTAGGCTTTCTCGTGTGTGCGTGTGTGTGTGTGTGTGTGTGTGCGCGCGCGCGTTTGTGTGTGTGTGTGTGTGTGTGTGTGTGTGTGTGTGTGTGTGTGTGTGTGTGTGTGTGTGTGTGTGTGTGTGTGTGTGTGTGTGTGTGTGTGTGTGTGTG
>NW_014577095.1:528689-547461 GCF_000485595.1 Priapulus caudatus | reverse complement strand
TGTGTGTGTGTGTGTGTGTGTGTGTGTGTGTGTGTGTGTGTGAGTGTGTGTGTGTGTGTGTGTGTGTGTGTGTGCGAATCCGAATATGCTATGCGTACGGAGATGGCGAAATTATATTGACAATTTAATTATCAAATGTCTTTATGGCATGGTCTATTTTCACAAGCGGCTGTTTTAAGCGTAACTGCGTTACCCGATAGGGTTAGGTTATACTATGGTTAGGTTATACTATACGCTATATATATATATTTCCATATATTCCTATATATATATATATTTCCATATATTCCATATATCCGGACCGATGACGACGGACAGCATTAATCTCGTTCTCTATCTTCCTTGTCTTTATCTATTTTTGATGGTATCAATGGGATCATAGACTAGTAACTTTTTTCTTGAACAGAAAATTTATATATTCATAATGTTCTTCTATTACGTAGCGTATATTCAATGGATCATTGGATGATTGAGAAATATCGGGAATTTTACCGCGAGATGGCGACAGTAACGTAATAAATATGGCAGCGCCCTCACTGAAAAGTTTATAGTCTATACACTCTGCGCATTTTAACAAACAAGGCTATCACAATGGGAGATCAAGAGCAAAAGGGACGTCAATTAATTCAAGAAGCCCAGAAGAAAATGAGTTCTCCTGCTGGGAGGCTGAGCTCATTCTTTGGGTAACCAGTTTCGGTTTAGAATTGTTTCAATGACAATGTTTACCTTCATACTAATAGTAATTACTACTACTGTACTAGTACTATAGTATTAGTATAGGGCCTATTACTATTAGGCCCCCCTACTCAGTGAGTATTAGTATTACTATCTGTTACTATTAGTATTGCTGATAGGGTCTATGTCCCCCAAGGTACTGCCGGAACGTACCCTGGGTACGGTCCGGTATACCGGAACGTACCCTGGTACCACAGGCCCTTGGAGGCTCAAGTTTCGAAAAAGTATAAGACTATATTAAGAGCGAAGCGTTGTGTCAATCAGCCAGATGTTTTTACGAATATACGGCGTAGCGAGAGATTGCAGCCCCCCTCCTCCTCGGCCAATCTGCCTGTGGCCACGGTGCGAGTTTTTACACGCAGCGCGAGAGCGAGAGCAAAACCGCCCGTGGGAGTGGGAGAAAGAGAGAGAGAGATAGGAGTTTTTGCGCAGCGGGCGGCATGCAACGGTGGCAGTTTTTACACGCAGCGCGGGAGCGAAAGAGAGAGAGAGCAAAACCGACCATGGCGAGTGGGAGCTAGAGAGAGAGAGAGAGAGAGAGAGAGCGCGCAGTGCAGCGCTTATCTGCAACACAGCAAGCGAGAGAGAGAGCCGCCAGCTAGCCAGCCAGCAAAAACAGCGGGGGTCAGTTGTGTAGTTGTCACAAAAACTGCGCAATGTTACGCTGCCCGCTATACAGATTCGTGCGCCCGCCCTCCTCTTCGGCACGCGAATCCGTATAGTGGGCAGCGCGAGATGCTACATACAACACCTCGCGGTTGCGTGCGCCGAGCTCCCACAGAAGTGCGTGGCTTATCCGCTCTCGGCAGTCGGGGAACAACGCATCTTTTGCGCAACGCCATCTTGTACCCGGTCTCTCTGGATGCTACTATTTGAGAGTGCTGCTTATTTACAGAGTTATACATGCATAGATGTATGGATAATTTACATACACATGAGTATCTACTTATGTTCATGCTATATGTTCTGCAGCCCTTTTCTCTGCGACTGGTTGTTACAAAGGACTAGCTATATAGGTAGAGCTATATGTTTGCCAGTTTGCGTTTTGAGACATAGTAGTTTCTTCTGCTTTATGTGACACTAGCTTGGGACACAGCACGAAATACTTTAAAAGGTTGCTCAAAAACACCAATCGATGTCAAACAATGGTAAAAATCTTCACTTGGATACAAAACTCAGGAGAAAACTTTAAACTATTATAATATATCAGGGTTCTCCAAGAGCACTTATAGCCTGGCGGCCCGCCAGGCTATCGTCGAGCCCCGCTATCCTAAAATGCACCCGCCACTCTAAATATCATAGCCGCCATGCTGGTGTATACACAAGAAGTTCAAACAATTAATACACGTTGTTTATACGCAGAGGCTACAGGTACGGCAGTCCCTCACACACAAGTACAAACAGTCACCCTATCCCTATCCATAACCCTAACCCTAACACTAAATCTAAACCGACTCGGCTATCTTATATTATACGCGTGTTATAGTACCCAATTTATCTATGTTGTATAACCTTTTGCTTTCAATATTTTGCATCTGAACTGACAATCAATCCCAACCAACTGGTGTAGGCTAGCGGGTACAATAATGTTCATTTTTATACTTCAAATCCGAGTGTTTTCTAGCTCATCAAGAAATCTTAATCGTGAATTAAATCGTGAATTAATTTCCAATGGCATTATTACAATTAAAAAAAGTTCTAAATCCGCAATATTAGCTACAGTAATTTTCTTGAAAATTAGCCAGTCCTGCTCCAAAAGTAGCCAGCCCTGCTGAAAAGTTACGAGTCAGGGACTATGGGAGCAGCTGCTATTTCCAACACTGGTATATGTCAGGTTTTCTGATTTATGAGAGGTGAACTCGATTTGGAACCAGCAAACCAGCAAGTTCACCCCTACATTTTAGTATTTTTATTCCATTATTATTTTGAATTTTCCGATAGCTTTGCCCATGCAAAACAAACATTTTCACCCCACATGCAGTGATTCAAATTTACACACAGAGTGTCCCAGATTGCATCTCAGAGCTTCTACAATTCAAAAATTTTTCCGGGGGGGCATGCCCCGCAGACCCCCCAGCACTGAGCAGCACCCCCATGCTATAATGAAAAAGCTTGGAGAACCCTGTATATATATATATATAATAATTATTATAGTTGTAAAACTATTAGCACTGGTTAGTGGTTAGTGGGTAACTTTTTAGTATACAACAGTGATAACAATTGACTGTAATTTATTATTTATAGAGGAGCAATGTCATCCAAGCTAGAAGAAGCTAGTGACCTTTATGTCAGAGCTGGAAACTGTTTCAAGGTAGCCAAAAAGTGGAGTTGTAAGTTATATCCATATTTATAAAAATAATATCTAGTCTAAATGCTTATCTTTAATGCAGTTAAAACCTTTCAGTAGATCTGTATTGTAATGCTGTGCATGTGCATGAGACTGTGAGGTTTTATCACAGTAATCAGACCAGTGCATTTTACCATCATGGTAGAAATGAATTACCTATCACAATTGCTCTGCTTGTGTTAGGATAAAATTGCTACGACAAGTGAGGTGAGATACACTTGCCTTAGCAAAAACAGGGATGAGAAGCATTTTGGTACATGCCACTCTTCAAGTGGAATTAGTGCAGATTAGCTATAATTATTACAGACTACATATATGGCAGAGACTTGTATATCATGACATTATTATTGTAAACAATGTGTTTGATTGGTTGATCTGCCATGTGTGATACCTTATTCTACACAATTGTTTTACACTGGCTTCCTATACTGTGAGGCTCTACCCAGGCCTTTAATGCATGTCGCATCGACATGCCTTCAAAGCTGAAGTTGATTTGCGGCATTCCATAAATCCGTCCACATGCCCTAATTGCCTAATCAACATGCCTGAATATCCAGCTATGTTTACTTTTGACAATCCCAAAACAGTCATGAAGTGTTTTCACAGCTTGATGTATATATGTCTTCTAACTGTTCCAGCTTCCTGTGTATTGGGGCTGCTTGTTATACACGTAATTCACTTTAATTTGTACAATCCTCTCCTGGGCCCTCCCAATCCATCCATAAACAACATTGCTTCTAAAAATTTTGGGCTAACCCGGAACTGTGTCTCATCTTTTATGTGGATAAATAAAGTATACTCTCTTCTTTTATGGTAAACCTTACTGTGACATAATGTAATCCATGAAATGTAAACTGTATCTATGCACACAGTAGAAATTAGGACAATAATTGTGTTTGATTTGAGGAAAATAGAAATAATCTGTTGAATTAGCTTGTGCAAACATAACGCTGAGTGATTGAGTTTGTATTTTTTGTGTTCTATAGTAGCCGGACAGGCTTTCTGTGATGCTGGTTTATGCCAGACAAAGATGGACACTTCTCACAATGCTGCACAGCACTATGTAGATGCCGGAAAGTGCTTTTGCAAATGTGATTGTCCAGGTGAGTCTGTATTCCACAAAATGTTTTTTTTTGTAATACGAGGGAATTTTTTAATCCCATTGGGATTACAAAGTGGCTTTCGGATTTTATGGGTTTGTGTTCTATACCAACTTTTATGTTATTGATTGTGAGTAAAATTGTAGACCACAAAATGCCGAAAATTACACTTACTCTTTTGCATTTTTCAGAAGCGATAAGGTGTTACACAAAAGCAGTAGATTTGCTGACATCTAAAGTAAGCAAGGCTGTAATAGTCTGTAGCTGTAGCTCTGTTAGGGCTAATACTTTGTAAGTACAGTACTATAGCAGCAAGCATATAGTCCAGGAATTTTCAGAATGTCACTATACCTCGATAAAATAATTTTTAACTGCCATGAATTGGCTAGGTTTTTGCTGGTAACATAAACTGGTACAAAAAGTGAAAAACTGCTGACCTAATTTATGTAATCAATTTTTGTGTACAAGAAATAAACAAGTATTATTTTAATTACAATGACTCACACATGATTTTTAATAAATGTTATCACAATAGGATTTATATATATTTTTTAAACAAAAATGTTACAATTAAATATACACTAATTTTCACTAATTTTCACATAATATTATAGAAATATTTCACTTGCCCTTATTTGTGGCCACTGATAATTTGGCAGGTTGTATTCATGTAATTGTGTGAGTATCTATTATGCATTTAACTTGTGTGACTACTCTGTAAGACTTCACTGTGGATTCTCTCTAGGGCCGGTTTTCAATGGCTGCCAAACATCACATCACAATGGCTGAACTATACGAGACTAATATCTTAGATGTAGATAAGGTAAGGGGAAACAGGATAACAAGCTTCTGGTGAAGCCCTAAGCTGAGTAGTTGACTGTTAAAACCTCTCACTGTTTATAGACAGCCTAGAAGAGAAACCTATTTGCTTAGAAGATAGAAACCAGGCTCCAGATTATCTCTCTCTCCCTCTTTCTCTCTCTTCCTCTCGCCCTCCCTCCTTCTCTCTGTCTCCCTCCCTATCTCCTTCTCTCCCTTCCTCTCGCCCTCCCTCCTTCTCTCCGTCTCCCTCCCTCCCTCCCTCCCTATCTCCCTCTCTCCCTCCCTTTCGCCCTCCTTCCATCTCTCCCTTTCTGCCTCCCTCCCTCTCCCCCTCCCTCCCTCTCTCCATCGCCCTCTCTCCCTCCTTCCCTATCTCCCTCCTTCTTGCCCTCCCTCCATCTCTCCCTCTCTGCCTCCCTCCCTCTCCCCTTCTCTCCCTGCCTCCCTCACTCCCTTCTTCCCTCCCTAGAAGACTAATGCAGAGCTTGTGATCTACAGGCTGTGGAGCATTATCAGATAGCAGGTGACTACTATGATGCAGAACAGTCAACAGCCTCTGCTAACAAATGCTACCTGAAAGTGGCACAAAACTCGGCAAAAATGGAGCATTACGAGCGAGCTATAGAAATATATGAAAAGGTAAGCACCAGGTGGTTTGGTGTAATGTGCTGCCATCTTTCGTCGGTGAGTCGGGCGACATCACTACTTTATACTATTTATTATGTCATGAATGTTAGTCAGTCTTGTTATACAGTTTTTAATCAGCACACGTGTGTTGAAGACCAAATTCGACACGTTTTCATAGATTAACATTATTTTTTGGGAGCTTGAAAAGATGTACTAGTCCTCATTTATATTTGGTCAGATTGGGACTGCATCTATAGACTCCACACTGCTCAAGTGGGGAGCCAAGGAACATTTCTTCCGGGCAGCTCTATGTCACATGTGTGTTGACGTTCTCAATGGTCAGGTAAGAGACATATACAAGTACAAGCAATGTTCTGCGCATGATCGTAGCAAAACCTCTTCATTCCTGTCACATGATAAGCCTGAGAGTCATGTTCCCTTCTGTGATTTTTGCAATGAACACTCCCTATAAAAGTGTTTATCCAACAATAGAATCCTAAAAATTCACTATGTGCCGCTAGAAAATTGGCCCTTTGTTATGTAAAATTTTGCAGTTTGCATTTCTGTCGGTAATTGTTAGCTCATCTGAGCTCCATCAGGTGCAATCACTCATTAAAATGGTGTTCGTACGTAGGTGCATGATGTACAAGCCATGTTACTCTGCGCATTAGTTTACTCTAAAATGGGTCTGTGTGGAGTAGTACTGAAAAAAAGTTTATGAAATACATGGTGATATATATGACAACGTGGAACAGTGAAATTTTCTCCTATTTAAAATTCCATTATTGAAATAATCTTTGCTGGAAATAATCTACACCAGGTATCGTTTACATTTGTTCGTCAGCATGCGCTGAACAGGTACGAGGAGATGTTTCCTGCCTTCATAGATTCAAGGGAATGCACATTTCTAAAGGTAACATAGTTATGAAAACAGTTTTTCCTACTTATTTCTTAAGCACTTGTGTGATGCCATGCGAATCTCATTGCTTTCAGCTGTTAAATGTCCACAGATAAGTTTGCAGTTGATTGTCTCTACTGGAAGTATCACTAAGAGATGTTGTGTCATTGTTGCAGTGTCAAATATGGAATAATGCCCTAACCAGTGTCTCTTAAGCTTGGGACACACTAGGCGATTTTTCAGGCGATTGAGTCGGGTGACTGAGTCGGGCGACTGAGTCGGGCGACTGATTAGGGCGACTGAGTCGGGCGACTGAGTGGATACAATAGGCGATTTTCAGCTCGATTCATCGGCGATTTTTCGGCGTCACATGATTGAAAATGGCACCGTTTGATTGGCTGATGAATTGTACATTCTGGCAACTCATTCGCCGACCCGGACACACTAGGCGATTGTAGTCGCGCGACTCAAATAATCACCCGATTGAGTCGCCCGACTCAAAAATTGCCATCGACTCACTGGACACACTAGGCGATTTTCACCGGCGATTGAGTCAGGCGACTCAATCGCCGGTGAAAGTCGCTTAGTGTGTTCGGGGCTATAATCTGCAGAAAGCATAGGAAACATCACTCACGTTGAGCTCTTAATTGTTTGTTTTATATTGTATTGCTTAAAAACGAAAGCGAGAACTGGGAACTGACGAACTGAAAACGATGAAACTGTTTGTCTTGCAGAAGCTGCTTATCGCTCTGGAGGAGGAAAGCGTCGAGGACTTCACAGAGATAGTGAGGGCACATGATAAGATCTCGCGGCTTGATCCGTGGTTCACAACGATGTTGCTGCGTATAAAACGCTCTATCAGTGAGGAGCCGGATCTACGATAGAATGCAGTTTGCAGACATCGCAACCTCTGATAGATCACAGGCGATGCGCCGATGGAGAGGGGGAGAAACATGCTGTGTTCAAAAACGGTTTTAATTGGTTGGATTCCTTCGGAGTTTGCACATTTACACATACATGAATGGCCTATTGTTTTTCGTTGTTTCTGCTGTGATTATCTGTCTATACAATAATGAGTATTATAGGTACAGGATATATGGGAGAAAAGGGTGGATGAAAAAATTGCAATTTATTTTGTTGGGGATTTGTTGCCAATAGAGTCGTGTGGTAGATGTGTCAGATGTATATACGTATTAATACTTGTGAAGCATATAGCTTTTGTGTATGTACATAACTCCTTGTAACTGAGCTAAAGTAATTGTGTAATATGAACAGTAGAAGAATTATTATGAGCTGATCACTGTGGTTCATTATCTAATGTAGCTGCACTCCCTAGCGAACTTGACCGCGGCCAATCCGTGGATAGGCTTTTGCGCGTTGGTAGTAGAATTTCTCTTATTTGTTCAACATGTCTCTTCCACAATCTACCTTCCTGTGTTTTATCAGAATAGGAAAGGGGACCAAGCGATCCAACAATTTTGCCAGTAACCCATTTGTCGCTTCCTCTGTAATCTCTGACTAACACTGTTTTACCAATTCCGAATTCTGTAATCCACTTTGTGTCGTTTGCCTTTCGGACACTTTTCGCTTTATATCAGGTTTAATCAAGGCAAGTCGCGTTCTCAGGTTTCGCTTCAGGGGTAACTGTTCAGGACTAACTCCTGTCGTTGCATGAGGTGCGTTCTTGTAGTACATCATGAAATTGTCCAATTTCAGTTACTTGTCATCCTTATAAAACTTGGCAGTTTTCAGCCCGTTCTTGAACGATTGCACAAATCGCTCAGCGAAGCCATTAGTGGCGGGATGATAAGGTGCAGAATTAACATGTGTTACTCCTTCTGACCATTCCCATGAGTGTAGTGGTGCTTTAGGTGCTTCCTTTTGCACCAGTTGACATCCTGGGCATGACTTCGCTATCGCTTCATCCTGCTAGTCCATTCTAGGCCACCAGAAGTATCCGCGTGCAACTGACTTCATTTGCACTACACCGAGATGTTCCTTGTAGCTTTGGGGGTATCACAACTTGATTTCCCGACAAAACACAATCTTCAACCAGAAACAATTCATTGCGTCGTCTGTAATCCGCTTCAAATTCAGGCTCCCGTTTGCTAGGCCAGCCATATCGTACATACATAACAACATGCGATAGTGTCCGGTCACATCGTGTTTGTTCCTTAATTTGTTTTGATAGATACAGGCAGTACAGCGAAACAGTCAGTGTGGAACAGCTTCCAGTCGTCTGGTTTCTCAGATTTACTCACTTTGCATGGCAAAGGTAATCGCGACAGTGCGTCCGCGTTAGCTTGATCCACGCTTTGTCGATATTGTATCTCGTAGTCAAATCCCCTCAAATATATCACTTGTCACGTCAATCTCGCAGCCGCTGTAGTTGGAATTTTTTTCGACGGGTTGAACAACCGCGTAAGTGGTCGATTGCCCGTTAGCAGCGTAAATTTTCTTCCTATCAGGTATGAAAATTTCTGAACACCTTAGACAATTCCAAGCGCTTCGTTGTCTATTTGTGCATAGTTCTTTTCCGCTATGGACAAACTGCGAGATGCGAACGAATGCGACAGGTCTCTCTTCTCCTCCCATAACGTGCGATAATACAGCACCTATACCGTAGCTAGTTTTATCGGTAATTTTGGATTGTAGTGTGCCAACACTTGCTCTTCCGCAATCCTTAACTTGGCCCTTTTGAAAGCGTCCTGGCACTCCTTTGTCCATTATCAAGTCTTTTCCCTTTGTAGCAACTGATTGAGGGGGTAAATTGCTGACGAGAGGCAGGAATCTATGATAATAGTTCAACAAACCAAAGAACGAACGAAGTGTCTGGACATCCGTCGGTGCAGGTGCGTTTACTAACGCGTCCACCTTATCCTGTGACTTACGCAAACCGTCCCTGTCGATGATGTGACCCATAAATGCCACACTAGGCTGCAAGAATTTACATTTCTTTGCGTTCAGCACTAGCCCGTGTTCGCTAAGCCGTGTGAAGACTCTCTAATCTTGTCAAGTGCTCCCCATCGTTTCAGTCATGAATATGTCATCCTAGATGAATTCGACTCCAGGAATTCCTTGTAGAACCTGTTCCATTAGCCGTTGTCACATTCCAGTCGTGGGTTTGGCCCCGTATTGGAGCCTGCTCACTCGGTACAGACCCTTGTGCGTGTTTATGATGGCAAGTCCTTTGACTTATCGTCCATTTCCAAATGCAGATGCGCATTTTTCAGATCGAAATTGGTAAACTTCTCGCCGCCAGCTAACTTTGCGAAAACATCCTCAATCCTGGGCATTGGGTGTTTGTCTGGGCGCAGCACTGGGTTTAAGGTTACACTGTAGTCTCCGCATAATCTTACATATTTATCAGCCTTAATAATTGGCACAACAGGCGTGGCCCAATCACTGATAATGTTTATTTTTCCCAGCTTTTCCAACTCCAATTCCACCACGGGGCGAATGGAGTAAGGCACACGTGTTCCTTGCCTTGCAGAATTTCGGAGTCGCGTTCTCCTCCAGGTGTAGTCGCCCTACATTCCCCTTTAAATGTCCAACCTTGTCGGAGAACAATTCCGGGAACTTTTCGATCAGATTGTTAACACGCCCTTGCCTCGTTTCGTCTGTGCGTGACGTCACGTTCGTAGTCGCGTATACTTCCATGCCGAATATCTCGTTCCACAGTAGTTTGATCTTTCCCAGCCACGATATACCGAATAAGAGAGGCCCTCCCTTTTCTACAACGTATATTTCGTGGTTCACCTCATGAACATTGTAGGTAATGTGCACCTTGTATGAACCGAGACACTTAATTCTCTCTCCTGAATACGTTGCGAAATCGTCCTTAGCGTCGCCTAGCTTCGCGTTATTGAAATACTTCATGGAATCTTGTTGGTTCATGATGTTGTATGAAGCCTCCGTGTCCTGTTCCATTGGAACCTTAACGTCATTTAGATTGTGATCAACGTCATTTGCCTTGTTGATGAATTTACCTTATTTACTCGCATGTGCTGAATGCCGCTGTATTGTAAATCATCAGATTCATCTGACTGTTGGTCAACATTGTGAACCGTTCGCTGTTGTTGTTTTCTGCGATCGGTTTATTGGGTTTTCTTCGCCCTGCTGTTTTTCTTTTTGAAACAAGCTTTCTCAATGTTGGCCTCAACTGAACAAAAGTTACATTTCGTTTTTGCGGAACCTACATTTATCTAATGCGTGCCCTGAGCCATCGCACCGGTAACGATGTGTGTTGTTAGTTGACTTCTAAAATCTATGTGTGTGTGCAGCGCTCTTTTTTTTAACGTAATCTACATGTGCGTACATCTAATATATTCTATTATTATTCATTCCTCATACCCCGTCAGTAGTTATATCCCGCGAAAAACGGTTAAGTTACTATTATAGACGTTCAAATTAAAAACAATTAGATTGCACTCGTTTTTTTGCATTCATGCATGATTGACATTCTAGTTCATCTTTTAGCTGAAAGATTTCCCGTAAAAACGCATTACTTGCCTAACGCGGGTCATGACTGTTCCAGAAAGGCGGAACCTAGCGTGAGAACGTTTAAAAAGTTATGAAAATAGACATAGACAAAACAGCGTGCATTGGCAATATAATGTTAAATATGTATCAGAATTTGCGAATTTTGAAAATGTTTTGTTTGTTGCAGTCTGTAAAAAAAAGATGCATCACGATAATCGTATGGTGTTTTTTTCAAGTTATTGTCAGAACCCTTGTACGATTGTCACGACTGCAATAAAATAATTTATTGAAGATAGTGTATTTGTAGTGATACATTGTTCAGGCATAATAGGGATATAAGTGAAAATGTGTGGAAATCATGTTTAATCAGAAATGTGAGTATTGCGCTAGTGTGCTTGGTTAATGGATGAATATTTCGAGACAGATTAATGCCTAGTCTGGGTTAGCTATGCATTGAGCCTGTAGGTGGCAGCACGGTATTTTGACGATACATTCCACAGACTCGCAGTGTGCGTTGTTTGTAACACTTTCCGCTCCTGCTGGTTCGGGCACGTTTCAGCGAATATCGTTGACAGTAATTGTAAATGTTTTCTATCCATGTAATTCTTGGGGTAATATTGTTTTCGCCTTACATTCTGTGGGCAAGGTTCTCCTGCTGCCAACTGCAATAAGATTAGAAGACGATTGTAAGGAAATCTGCTAAAAAGGCCACTGTCGGGACTGTTCTCGAGGATTTATGATTAATTTCGCAACTGATATTCTAGATTCCGATTCAATACGAGAGCGACAGTTTGATAAAATTGGTCACGTTCACCCGCGACTGTAATATCGCGATAGTGCACGCGTAATTAATTAACATTTATTATGAAGAAAGGCCAGAATCACTTTGACAGTGAAAACAAGGTTGATATCTCGCGTACAACTGTTTACAGATATGTCTATGCCATGAGAAAAAAACTTGTCGCGACAATCCAAATGACCAGATTTCACGTTAGTAAATATGTGAGTATTTATTAGGGCATTTGCAGTATCAACGATAAACGTTAACAAGTATGATCGTCATTTTATCAGAAATTCCCAAAACAAATGATGTTAACTTTGCTGTTGCAAATCATACTGAATCATATTGCAAGGCGTGAAGTTGTGAATTCTATATTTATTACTAGTTAATATGTCATCCACGTTGGGCGGGATAGCTTTTTTCGTTTTCACAGGAGGATTCTATGATGCTCTAACCATCCTTGACCTGCGCTATATTTTTCCTGGGGTGGCCATGAGTTATTCTTGGCAAGACCAACTTGAACGTAGCTACTCTATACAGCTAATTTCAAGTGGGGTGCGACCCTGGATACTCGTTTGCGAGTGAGCTTGCTATTGTTTGAATTGGGAGGCAAAATTGGATTTTTTCCTCTATCTCTCGCTCTCTCTTACTTGCTCGCTTCCCCATTCTTTCTCACGCTCGACTTTTCTGCCCTCCGTTTCTCCCTATATCCCCCCCCCCCTATATCCAACGTTTCCATCCTTTTTTCCGTTCTTTTTCTCGTTTATGTAATTTGTCCGGCTTCTTTTAATTTTTCTTTCATCAAATCATCTATCATCTCAGTATTTGCAAGAGTAGATAATAACAGTGTTATTATCTACTCTTAAAGAAAGTGTTATTATCTACTCTTGGTATTTGCTAGAATACTGATGACGTATGACTTGATTGTGATGTCAAGAATAAAGTTTGTTCTCTGCAGCTGTCCATTAAATAATTTGGCCAATTTATTGTTGGCCTTGACGGATGATCCCAGCTTTCTAGCTATAGCCTGGCTTTAAACTAACCATTCTGCTATGTTACCGCCCCTGTGGCCTGTGCTGCCGCCAGCCTAGCATATGCACTGAGTGTTTGACTCGGCTTGCTCTAAAAACATTTAAGGCAACCTATTTTTTCCTGCTTCGTTAACAGTTGTTTTGTAATATTATGTAGCTGTTTTGTTTGTTGTTCCTATCGCCCATCATCGTCAACATCGAGAGCCGATAAACACCGACGTTGAGCTGAAGCAACATGCCAGGTCAAAAATTATCAATTTATTAGAGTAACATCCCGGATGGATTGGCAGCACCAGTGCGCGGTGCGTGGGTGCGTGCGAGTGTCTGCGGGCGTCTTAGCATCGACACGAACATGTTTAAACAAAAACTGTATTTTAAACTTACGACTAGTTATTAAATGCGTGGTAAATTCATATTTAGAGCAAATTGCGATTTCTGTTGCTATGAAATATTTACGTAGGCCGGTGAATGGCCTATGGCATTTTTGAGCGCAAAGCAATGTACAAACGAGTAGGCACGCATTCACGCACGCACTCACACGCGCGGACTGACGCATGTAAGTGCGTTCGAACCAATTTCCGCAAGCATACATGGATATACACCCGTGCAGCGCCAGCACAGAATTTTACACAACTATACGTACTACGCGCTCAGGTACGCGCACGCACGCACAGACGCACGCACACACGTGTGTGAACAATCACGACAGACAAACAACCGTACACCAGATTACAATACAATACAATGTAATGCAACGCAATATAATTCAAGTAATTGCGATGAAATGAAATACACCACAGCGCAATGTAATAAAATTAAAAAATGCAATTAATGCAATGAAATAAAATGTCAAGTAACACAACGCATCGCAACGCAATGCTGTATGAATTGATCCACACACATATATGTCCGAAGAGGTTAATCAACTAAGTTATGCTCAAGGATTTGTACTGAAAATATAAATTATTACATTGGTAATTAGGTAGAATGAAATATGTAATAAATTATTCATTAATAACCTTTATTTTTGGAACACGTGAATGTATAATCTAAGCCATGTTAGTGTATATGAAAGCGAAGCATAGTTGTAATCCCAAACAATGTTATTAAAACGTTCGCTCCTTTTAGATATTGTAGCTTGTAAGCTAATTGTATTTTTAATATCTGATATTAAAAATAATCTCCCGTAAGAAAAACTTGCATTATATTAATACAAATTATGCATTATTATTAATACTCAGCCATACTGGTGTGAGACTGTAAGTCAAGAGACATGGCAACGCGCCAGGTAAAACATTGCGCTAGCTGAAGCTAGTTGCACGAACGCTTGTCTAACGTGTGCTGGTGGTCTTAGCGCGATGTTTTGTTGTTGCCTACTTAATCATGATTATGCTGAGCGCCGTCTGCACGCGGTGTGATGGATGAAGCCATTTACTAATTATAATTAGCTATGTTATTCCTTATAACGGTTTTCATTGGTACTTTAATTATTGAATTATTATTGAAATATTATTGAAGATTAGTTGCTTTCCACGGAGTAAAGATGCTGGTAACGTTATAGGTTTCGTTCGCTACAGACGTGTATGTGTATTCCTGTACGGCGAATGCTTGGCGAGCCGAAACCGTGAAGGCTGGCAGCGTGCCGACTGGCTCGTATGTTGCCCCTGACGGCTCTCCTCCATTTCTAAGTTCCTAATTCTCCCGTCGTCCTGCGAGAGCGTAAAGCGGCAGCTGACGGCACAAAAGTGGCGGGCTCAGTGACTACCAGTTTTTCCGTAGATATCGTCAGAAATTGTGAGTACTCAGTCTGTAGTAGCTAGCGCATGTTATTAGTGGATGTTCCCTGATGGGAAATAAAAAAAAATACGTTAGCTAGACGGCGGAAGTTGCGTACATGCGGTTTAACGTGTAAGGTTGTCTGCTTTCGCTGATTGTGACCGCTCGTTTTTCTTTGCCGCTCGTCGTATAACGTGGTTATCGCCGCCTCGGTTTGCATTGCGTGTTTGCGTACCGATTCCATCGGACGCACAGTAAGTACTATATTGTATCGTTAGGTAAACTAGGCCTTGGCGACACGCTTTCACGAAGAAATCGGGTTCAGTTAAAAGACCATCTTCATGTTTTACACGTAGACGCGCAGGTTTTAGAAACAAATGAAGCTGTGTGCGGTACATGGTTACCTCTTTCGAGGTTAAAGAGCTACATAATACGCGTCCGTATGGGTTCATTATTTCGATTTCGTTCAAATCAAGCGCAATCTGTCGCCCGCCCCTCATTTCAAAGGCAATGAAGCAATTAAAGATGATCATAGCCAGATGTGATTTGAATCGTGAAATACACGGATCGTCTGTCAAGCAGTGTGAAAGATCCTGTAATCTATATACATTTGCCGAGTCAGTATGTTTCATTGGGCTTAGATACTCTGGAATATCAGAGCGGGTTAGGAAAGAGGAAGATTATTGGGGATTTTAATTATTTAGAAGCGGATTTTTTTGCATGCAACCTAGAAAGGTATGCCTCATAATTTTTTCGTTTAATTGAATTATTGTATAATAACGACACTAACAATTTGCGGGGACGGTTAATGAATGCATTTTCTTCAGAATGAACGAAAATGACACATTACGAGCAAATCTACTTAATTATTCACTGTCTATAAGAAGGGGGCAATTTCAGTGCCCCTGGTAAAAAATATGCTATTTCCCAGTTCCCAAATAATAAATATCGCAATTCCCATTTTCATTTCCGAATCCCCAAAAAATATTTGGTATTTACCGGTTCACAGATAATTAAAATGGCACAATCTTCCTCTTTTATGGCATAACACTGTTGTTATTCATCACGCAAACATTTTTCATTAGACTATAGTGCACCTCAAATTTATCCCCCAACAAAATATCAAACCACCGTTTAATTATTACAGGCGCGGTGCAACACAACAACTTTTTGTGTGATCCATGTTTAAAAAAACGCATAACAGAGACTAAAATATTACGTCAAGGTTACAATTGTATGCTCATCTTAAAAATGCTGCCTCGTTACTTAGCTGCTTGCCATATCATGTTATCATGCCTTTATTTCTAATGATAATCCGTAGTTTTTAGCTTCTCCTGTTTTCATCACTCCCAACGTAAATGTAGGCAATTAGTACAAAAGCGGCCTACATATGCAAACAGAGCAACAATTCGTTGCGCCCTACTCTGACCACAATGATCATACCCGGTTACGTAATGTCCAGTAACGTGATCTCAAGTGGCATTATGTCCGGACGCATCATGCCGGTAGGGATTACGTCGCAGCACAGTCTTGCTGTGCATAGCTGATAGTGAGCAGCTGCCGTGAGCGCCTGCATGCATGTGTACGTGTGTGCGCGCGTGCGTGCGTGAGTGAGTACGTGTATGCGTAATTGAGTGCGTGCATGCGTGCGTGCGCGCGTGTGTGTATCTGCGTGCATGTGTTCGTGCGTGTGTCTGCGGGCGGGCGTGCGTGTTGTGTTAATTGTGTGTGTTGTGCATGTTAGTGTACGTGCGTGCGTGCGCGCGTGTGTGCGCGCATGCGCGTGTATGTATTTTGTAAACCGTGAGTGATTAGAAATCATGCAAGATCGTTAATGATTCCATCGGACGATTATTTATTTTGTAATGAACTACGAATCGCGTTGCACCGCACCAACTGACTGCAGGATGCAGTTGAGTATCTTTGGTTCTATTCGCCAGTATCAATAGCAGATTATACACAAATTATTTATTTACCTATTGTATAGTCTTGTTAGTGTGGGTAGAGTTAGTAAGTTCGTCTCAAGTTGTCTCTCTGCGAAAGAAGTCGGCCGCAATTTAGCCAAGGAGACGTAGTTAGAACTACGAATCATTTCACTCTACATTTCATCAAGTGTGACAACATGTTTAACGTATTTCTCCGGGGTTAGATGGGCGCAACCGCCTCCTAATAGGTCGTCAATATTATTACACTGATTGACACTATCAGCTAACGTGTCGGTGTGTTTCACGGCCTGCGCGCACTACGTGTGACTTGACGTTGGTGGGCTTGACACGCCTACTGCTTCCCGGACAGAGCAAAGAGCGAGCGTCTCTCTCTCCCTTACCTCGTTTTTCCTTCTCCTCACTCTATCCCTTCTCTCCATCGCTTCTCTCTTCCTTCCTCCATTCCTCCCTCCCTCCCCACCAGTCTATCTCTCACTCGCTTCTTTGTTTCGGTCTCTTTTCCTTGCCCACTTTCTCTCCGTCTCTTCTCTCTACCTCTCTCCTTTCCTCCCCCTCACTCCCCCTCTCTTTCGTGCTAGCTATTTCTGTCGTTAATTGTCGCTGTGTACCATCATGATTCAGCTGGTGTCGCTGCGCGCTCTCCACCCACGTCGCCGTAGATCAGGCCATGCTTCCGTGGCTCAGCTGGAGCATGAAGTCTCGCACCTCCAGCGCTCCTCCGCAGCAGCAGCACCACTCATCCGGCGCCATCGACAGCTTCCGCTATTTTTAGCTCGCCTAGCAGACGACTAACACAGCATCAGTCGCGCGCGCACTGTTGCCGCGTTCACACCGTGCGCCGTGAGGTGAGTAGGCCTACATGCATTTGTACGTGCGTCTGCGTGATTGTGTGGGTGCGTGCGTGCGTGCGTGTCTGTTGTGTGGGTACGCGTACGAGCGTGCGTGCGTGCGTCTGTGTGTGTGTGTGTGTGTGTGTGTGTGTGTGTGTGTGGTGTGTGTGTGTGTGTGTGTGTGTGTGTGTGAATGTGTGTTGTGTGTGTGTGTGTGTGTGTGTGTGTGTGTGTGTGTATGTGTGTGTGTGTGTGTGTGTGTGTGTGTGTGTGAGGTGTGTGTGTGTGTGTGTGTGTGTGTGTGTGCTGCGGCGTGAGACAGAGAGAGAGAGAGAGAGCGCGCGCGAGATACCCTCGCGTATGTCAGCGCGAGCGCTGTGAGGATCACAGGCACTTGGAACGTCTCAATAAAAAAAAAAAAAGGTAAATAAACACGAAATGTACCAAAGTCTTAATGCTTCTCTATACTCTATTCGCCCATAATCACACTGTAAAGCAGGTCTAATGCTCATCTGCAACACACAAGTACACCGCCGCGCCGCCCTGTGCTGGCGTGCACAAACAACATGACAAGAATAACTTATTCATGTTGTTTGTGCACGCAGCCAGGGACGACGGTGCGGTGTACTTGTGTGTTGCAGATGAGCATTAGACCGGCATTTACAGGTGATTATAGGCGAAATAGAGTATAGACGCCATTAAGACTCTTGGTACATTTCGTGTTTATTTAGCTCATTTTTTTTAGACGTTCCAAGTGCCTTGAGGTGGTGAGTGATATCAGGGGAGAAAATTGCATGGAGTAATATTGATGTTGCGTTGCCTAGGGAAGTTACTCGGATCCTGAATTAATTGTAGGAAAGAAAGATGACGGGCTGGTCTCATGAATATGGGGCAATTTATTTTTTGCTCTTTCATATAAGTTTACGACAGGTTAATATTTAACAAGCTCGTATAATTGTTTATGAGAGTAGTGTGCTTGATAACAAACCCTATTGTTACATATTGAACCCATTGTATGGCGATCAATATAATGTCGACCGTAAACAAGCTAACGCTTACGTGGAGATGAACCAATTACCAATTATGATTAGACATCGTGTAATTACAAGACAGATTATAAACGATTATATTTTGTCACAACTTATACAATTTCAAAATTGTCAGCGCAGGTTATTCTTGATGTCGTGTGGGTGGATGGTGGGAGGGTAATAGTTGTTATTGTAGGGGTGGGATGGTGGGAGGGTAAGTATAGTTGTATTGTAGGGGTGGATGGTGGGAGGAGGGTAATAGTTGTTATTGTAGGGGTGGATGGTGGAGAGGGTACTAGTTGTTATTGTAGGGAGATGGTGGGGGAGGGTATAGTTGTTATTGTAGGGGAAGATGGTGGGAGGGTAATG
>NW_014577095.1:514500-528664 GCF_000485595.1 Priapulus caudatus | reverse complement strand
TGTGTTGTGCTGTGTGTGTGTGTGTGGTGTGGTGTGTTTGTGGTGTGTGTGTGTGTGTGTGTGGTGATGTGTGTGTGTGTGTCGTGTGTGTGTGTGTGTGTGTGTGTGTGTGCGTGTTGGAGAGAGAGAGAGAGAGAGAGAAGCGCGCGCGAGATACCCTCGCGTATGTCAGCGCGAGCGCTGTGAGGATCACAGGCACTTGGAACGTCTCAATAAAAAAAAAAAAAGGTAAATAAACACGAAATGTACCAAAGTCTTAATGCTTCTCTATACTCTGTTTGCGCCATAATCACCTGTAAAGCAGGTCTAATGCTCATCTGCAACACACAGTACACCGCCCGCCGCCCTGTGCTGCGTGCACAAACAACATGACAAGAATAACTTATTCATGTTTTTGTGCACGCAGCCAGGGCGAGCGGTGCGGTGTACTTGTGTGTTGCAGATGAGCATTAGACCGGCATTTACAGGTGATTATAGGCGAAATAGAGTATAGACGCCATTAAGACTTTGGTACATTTCGTGTTTATTTACCTTTTTTTGAGACGTTCCAAGTGCCTGTGGTGAGGATGAGCTACTTGATGGCAGAACGGGGAGAAAATTGCATGGTAATATTGATGTTGCGTTGCCTAGGGAAGTACTCGGATCCTGAATTAATTTGTAGGAAAGAAAGATGACGGGCTGGTCTCATAGAATATGGGGCAATTATTTTTTTCCTTTCATTATAAGTTTACGACAGGTTAATATTTAACAAGCTCGTATAATTGTTTATGAGAGTAGTGTGCTTGATAACAAACCCTATTGTTACATATTGAACCCATTGTATGGCGATCAATATAATGTCGACCATAAACAAGCTAACGCTTTACGTGGAAGATGAACCAATTACCAATTATGATTAGACATCGTGTAATTACAAGACAGATTAATAAACGGTTATATTTTGTCACAACTTATACAATTTCAAAATTGTCAGCGCAGGTTATTCTTGATGTCGTGTGGGTGGATGGTGGGAGGGTAATAGTTGTTATTGTAGGGGTGGATGGTGGGAGAAGGGTAATAGTTGTTATTGTAGGGGAAGATGGTGGGAGGGTAATAGTTGCTATCGTAGAGGAGGATGGTGGGAGGAGGGGGATAGTTTTAATGGTATGAGGGGGTGGTGAACGTAGGTGGATAGCTGTTATCGCATGAGAGAGTGATCTAACTTGAGAGTGAGGAACATCTAAGTTAAGTCGGGCGGATGGTGTTACTAATACACCTGCACTGCAAGGGATAGTGGGCGCTAATGCACGCCATGTATGACATGAGAGTTATTTCATTCATATATCGACTGTCAGTGCGTCAGCTCTAAAAGCGCGTTGTAAAATTGAATAGGTAAAATGGCGTACAAGTGTAGCTGCTATGTGCACTGCTATTATCGTCCGAGTAAATTACGGCGAATTTCTAAAGAGTGTGAAGTGTCTATAGAAGGAAATTGTATTCAACTTTCTTCTCCATCTCGTTAAAGTTGCTGAAGATAAACGTCTTTAGCAGGTCTTAATTGTTCGCATGGTTGTAATAACATCGCACAGAAAAACCGGCTGTGTACTGTATATACTACCACAGCGCACTGTAGTGCATCGTAAAAGTGAAATACTCACTACAGCGATAACGACGAATTATCCGTGTCATTAAAATAAACGTGCGGCAATTAAAAAATAAACGATTTCAGCGCGCCGTGGTAGATCTTGCAATCGACGTGCTCGCGTGAATTAAAGCCGTACCGATGATGACATCAGGAGTGTATAATACTCATCTTTAGTGTGGGCGCTGGCACGCTGACGGTAATTAACACTGCCACCATTCACGTCGATATGGATCAAAACAATCCGATATTAAACGTTGGCTCGCTTGCGTGCATGTCAGTGTCTGTACGAGCTTACTTCCGGCGTGAAACAGCAGCTATCACGTCGGCGCGGCAACATCAAAGAAGCAAGTTGTCGATTGCGGGAAATTGGAAAGATTCGTACAATTTCTGATGTGTAAGAAGTGGAATGTGTGTGCGTGCCACAGAGCCAAAGCTTGAGTGACGACACAGCTAGAGCGTGAGTGAAGACACAGATAGAGCGTGTGTGAAGACACAGATAGAGCGTGTGTGAAGACACAGATTTATGCAGCGTGTGTGAGGACACAGATAGACGCCGCTGAGTGAGACACAGATGAGCGTGTGGTGAAGACACAGATAATGAGCGTGAAGTGAGGCACACAGATAGAGCGTGAGTGAAGACCGACTGAAGACCAGCAGGCGTGTGTGAACACAGCTAGAGCTGTTGTGTGAAAGTAGAGTGTGAAGCACAGCCACGGGAGCGTGTGTGAAGACCAGATAGAGGCTGTGTTGAAGACACAGCCTAGAGCGGGTGGTGTGAGGGCACAGATCTAGGAGCGTGAGTGAGGGACACGCTAGAGCGTGTGTGAAGAACACAGATAGAGCCGTGTGTGAGCGACACAGATACGAGCGTGTGTTGAGGACCACAGCTAGAGCGTGAGTGAGGACACAGCTAGAGCGTGTATGAAGGCCACAGCCAGAGCGTCTGTGAGGCCACAGATAGAGTGGTGTGCTGAAGACAAGATAGAGCGTGTGTGAGGGCAACAGATAGAGCGTGTGTGAAGACACGAAGGCGTGAGTTTAGGACATCACGCTAAGCGTGTATTGAAGCGACAGCCCAGAGCTGTGAGTGAGGACGCAAGCTTAGAGCGTGCGTTGAGACACAGATTAGAGCGTGAGTGACTGGGCACAGCTAGATGCGTGTGGCGAAGAGACAGCCAGCAGCGTGAGTGAGAAACGCAGCTGAGCGTGTGCGGAAGACACAGATAGACGCCGTGAGTGAGGACACAGGCTAGAGGTGTGTAGAGCGGCACAGCTAGAGCGCGTGTGGAAGACACAAATTAGAGCGGTGAGTGGAGGGCACAGCTAGACGCGTGTGTGAAGACACGAGATAGAGCGTAGAGTTAGGACCCAGCTAGAGCTGTGTGTGAGGACACAAATAGAGCAATGACGTGAGGGCACAGCTAGAGCGTTGTGTTGAGACACAGCTAGAGCGTTTGTGTGAAGACACAGTATAGAAGGCGTTGAGTTAGGACACAGCTAGAGCTGTATGAAGGCACAGCCATGAGCGTGAAGTGAGGGGACGCAGCCTTAAGAGCGTGGTGTGAGGACACAAGATAGTAGCGTTGAGTGAGGGCACAGCTAGAGCGTGTGGGCGCAGACGACAGCCAGAGCGTGAGTGAGAACCGCAGCTAGAGCGTGTGCGAAGACACAGATGAGTCCGTGAGTGGAGGGCAGCAGTATGAGCCGTGTATGATAGGCAACCAACAGATAGAGCCGTGAGTGAGAACTAGCATAGATTGTAAGTGAGACATAGTAGAGCTGTGAGTGAGACATAGCTAATGAGTGTGAGTGAGAACATAAAGCTAGAGTGTTGAGAGTGCAGAACTAGTATGTGTGAGCTGCAGAAATAGCTAGACGTGTGAGTGAGAACATAGCTAGAGTGTGAGTGAGACATAGCTAGAGATGTTGAGTGAGAACATAGCTAGAGTGTGAGTTGAGAACATAGCTAGAGCCGTGTGCTTGAAGACACAGATAGAGCGTGAGTGGAAGGGCACAGCTAGAGCCGTGTTATGAGCACAGATAGAGCGTGAGTCGATGAAGCATAGCCTAGCAGGTGTAAGTGGCCCGAACATCTAGCGTAGAGTGTGAGTGAGAACATAGCCTAGAGCTGGTCGAGTGAGGAACATAGCTAGAGTCGTGAGGTGAGACATAGCTGGAGTGCTGTGCGTTGAGAACATAGCTGATATCCCAGTGTAAGTGAGAACATAGCCTCAGAGCGTGTGTGCAGAACATAGGTAGAGTGTGAATGAGAACATAGAGGATAGCAGCGTTGTGTGAGGACACAGCTAGAGTGTGAGTGAGAACATAGCTAGAGTGTGAGTGAGAACATAGCTAGAGTGTGAGTGAGAACATAGCTAGAGTGTGAGTGAGAACAGCCAAAACGTGTGCGAAGACACCGGTTTGTACCTTTAGAAAAGGAAGCCAGCGCGCGTGGGAAAAAAGACTCGTAGCTACAGCAAGAATAGTATGAGTCAGACCGTATTGGATAATACAAGTTTGTAGATTTAGGGAAGGCACAGTAACGGCGTATGGGAAGGCAGCAGTTAGTAGTCTCAAAGAAGGAAGCCACAGCGAGTGGGAAGACACAAATTAGTAGTTATATTAACAGAGAACAGCTAGCGACGGAGCATTTTTCTAAAGCTGCTAACCTTTCACTGCCCATACTCTCGAGTCGTGTCTTCCCTATAGATATAAGCGAAAACGAATGTATGATCAGCGTCAACCCGTAGCTATGTGTAGGGAAGCTTCGACCACATATAAACGTACAGGAGGGTTGGCGTTCCAGTTGAGTGGAATCGCAGCAGGGGCGTCCTATTTAAAGCACTCGATCCGTCTCACTAGCGTCTTCTTTCACAGGCGGATGAAAAACAAGAATCCGCGTGAGAGACGGCGAGGGTGTGCAGTTAACCTGGGATTGCCTCGGCGCTTCCCGTTTTTTTAGTTCTACGGAAACTTTGGTACGACCCAGTAATGGGTGCGTGGTGGGGTGGGGGGGGGGTACTAAATTTGACCTCGATCATAGTGGCGCATCGACCGCGGTTTCTCGTGTAATGACGCAGTGTGAGAGTCACCATAATAGAGATAGGCTGCTTTACTTCCCTTTCTCCGTTTCTGGCGAGGTAGGAGGAGCAGGTACCATGCCTTCCCTAAGGTCAATTTGTAAATAGACAGACACGGAGGAGCCTGATCTTTCAACTAGAGACATATGAAAGTCTCTCCCCTCTCTGAGAAAATACGAATACCGTGTCCTGCCTAAGGGCACAGCATCACTGACCGCGAGGTTGTAATCGAAATACTGAAATGTCAGTCGAAAGTCCAGAGTGCCACAAGTAAGAAGCCAGAATGCTAACCATTCCTACTCGAGTCTAACCAGTAACGCACGGCGCGTGGAGCTATCCGAATGAAATGTTGTACAGTCGAAAGTCGTGAGGTACTTGAAGTATATATATACGATTTGAAGGCCAGATGTAAGATACGTCAACGTAACAATCTTATATGGAACTCATCTATATACATAAGACAACTAGGTATAAAGATATTGGCAAGCGGTCTGGCAGCAAAATTACAAATAAACGTATAGTCTTAATTAGTGCAAGTTTCTTTTAAACTAAGTGAAAGCGAAGGGAGAACTAAATAATTTAAATTTAGCGACAATTTGTTCTGTAGAATGTGTGTTATATGTTAATCATATGCTCCTTCATACATGAGCTTAAACAAGGAAAGAATAACTAGTTAAATTTAAATAAAACCTTATCACTCAAGTCCGGAATTATGTTAATGGCGGGCAAGTGGAAATGCTTGTAGTACCGAAATCCATAGTTAACATCGATGTGTTTTTACGAACATGTACAGAAGGCGTTAATTGTGCGTTTACATTTATGCTCGATCGGCGCAGAACGAGAACGTATACTGCACGTGCATAATACTGGGCGAAAAAGCATCACGGTTCTTATGAACATAGCTTTTTGCAAACATCCGTTCTTATGGCCACAGATTGTAACAGACTTCAGAATCTTTCAGACTTGTTTTCATGCTGTAGCCGCACTAGGCGTACAACAAGCATGCCTGCATCATGTATGCGTGCGGGAAAATTCTGCCTGACTGCCCATCTCTCCCCCCCAAATTCTCCTCTCCCCTCTCGTCGATGTATGGAATGGATCGTGCAAATACGATTGGCAAAACCGCGTTCTCTGTTTAAAACAACAGTAATTGCTGATTGGATGATTGGCGGGAACACGCATCGCTGTCTGTGTGTATCCACGCACGTACGTACATTGTACATACATCGCCCGGCATTTATTATAGATGAATATATACGTTTCGTATAATATTTTAATATGTAAGAAGCATACACTGCCCGTGTTCAGCACCTCTCAACGTTTATACGGAGGTGTGGTGCGCCGCTGTGCGCCGGTAATACCGACGCTAGCCGATTACGTCACAGTCTGCGTGATGGGCATCTCTGGCTTTGTGTTGCAGCTGCAGTAATTACGCCCCTCTGCAGTGTGTAGCCGGCAATCAACAACTACAGTAATCTATATGAAGATGATGCCATGATGTCGATGCGAAACGTATGGCAACGCAGATTCCCGCGTGCTTTTCAATCAGCGCGTTTATGTACAGAACCCCTGATGCCAACAACCGTAACCGAAGATGGCGAGGTTGTATCTATGAGTCTGAATCCGATTATCGAGATTATAACTGCTGATGTGATTAAATGCGTTATTATTCGTTTTCAGATATCCGGTTTAATTCACGGACTATAATCGCCTATAAAATCGCCCAGCAGACTTTTCCTACGAACGTTTCCCTCCGCTGGAAAACATGGCGGGTCGACGGGAACGAATGCTCCTGTGTCTCGTCGTCGTGTGCGCGCTGGCGTCGGGCGGCGATGCGAAGAAACTGATCAACGGCACGTGCCCGGGCGCCGACGTCGTCTGCAAGCCGGGCCTCATGCTGCCCGTGTGGGAGCCGCAGATTGATCTCTCTACGGGCGACTCGGCGGCGCGAGCCATCGTCTACTTCGTCGCGCTCGCCTACATGTTCCTCGGCGTGTCAATCATCGCCGACCGCTTCATGGCCGCCATCGAGGTGATCACGTCGCAGGAGAAGCAGGTGACCATCGCGCGACCGAACGGTGACAAGCAGGTTGTGAACGTGCGCATCTGGAACGAGACCGTCTCCAACCTGACTCTGATGGCGCTCGGCTCGTCCGCTCCCGAGATCATGCTGTCCGTCATTGAGATCGTCGGCAACAATTTTAAGGCGGGTGACCTCGGACCGGGTACGATCGTCGGCTCGGCCGCCTTCAACCTCTTCATCATCCTCGGCATCTGCGTGTGGGTCGTGCCGTCGTCGGAGCTGCGCCGACAGAAGCACCTCAACGTGTTCTTCATCACGGCCTCGTGGAGCATCTTCGCCTACATCTGGCTCTACCTGATCATCGACGTCATCACGCCGCGCCGCGTCGACATCTGGGAGGGTCTCGTCACGCTTCTCTGCTTCCCGCTGATCGTCGGCACCGCCTACTTCGCCGACCAGAAGCTCTACGGCAAGTTTATCCCGAAGCGATACCGCGGCAGCCGCGGCAAGGCCGTCGTGCTGTCGGGAGAGGGCGCCGAGACCGAGCTGGATCTCGTCGACGGCAAGATCGACCACATCCCGACGGAGATGATGAACACGATGTCGGCGCGCGAGTGGGAGGAGCTGCAGGAGTTCGAGACGACGCGGCGCGAGTACATCCAGGTGCTGCGCGAGCTGCGCAAGAAGCATCCCGACGCCGACATGGAGACGCTGCAGCACATGGCCAACTACGAGGTGATGAACCGCGGCCCCAAGTCGCGCGCCTTCTACCGCATCCAGGCGACGCGCAAGCTCACCGGCGGCGGCAACGTCATCTCGAAGAAGAAGATAGAGGCGATCGATCAGGGCCACCTCTCCGAGGTGAAGACGGAGGAGATGGATGAGCACCTCACCCGCGTCTGCTTCGACCCGGCGCACTACACCGTCTTCGAGAACGTCGGCACGTGCGTGCTGAGCGTGGCGCGCGAGGGCGGAGAGACCGACACGACCGTCTACGTCGACTACAAGACCGAGGACGCGACAGCGAACGCCGTCACCGACTACGAGTTCACCGAGGGCACGCTCGTCTTCAAGCCGGGAGAGTCACGCAAGACGATCCCCATCAACATCGTCGACGACGAGGTGTTCGAGGAGGACGAGCACTTCTACGTTCATCTCTCCAACGTGCGCGTCGGCGACCCCGACGGCGTGCTCATGCAGAACGGACTGGCGGCGCAGCCGCGCGCCAAGCTCGTCATGCCGTTCGTCGCCACCGTCATGATCCTTGACGACGACCATCATGGCGTGTTCACGTTCGAGCAGGCGCAGTACGAGATCGTGGAGTCGATCGGGCAGGCGAAGATCAAGGTGAATCGGCACAGCGGCGCACGCGGCAGGGTGCGGCTCACGTACCGCACCGAGAACGGCACGGCGAAGAAGGGACAGGACTTCAAGCTCGAGGGAGACGAGATCATGTTTGTTAACGACCAGACCGAGTGAGTATGTTTCTTGCATTTACATGCGTGGGTGCCCGCCCGCCCGTGCGTGCGTGCGTGCGTGCGTGCGTGCGCGCGTGGGTGGGTGTATGTGCGTGCGCGCGTGAGTGCGTGTGCATGCGTGTGTGGCTGCGTGCGTGCTTGTGTGTGTATGGCGTGTGCGTGCGTGTAGGGTGTGTGTGTGTGTGTGTGTGTGTGCATACATGCGTATGTGGTGTGTGTGTGGGGGGGGCGTATGTGTGTGACTTGCGTGCGTGCGTGCGTGCCTGCCAGCCTGTGTGTGTGCGTAAGTGTGCGCGTGCGCGTATGTGTAGCGCGCGTCGGCCGTGCGTGTGATGTCACGGCACCGCAGTGTTGAGTAAATCTTAGCGGCTGAGCTCTCGAGAGGATAGCCTAGGAGAAATCGTATAAACACCATTACCTACAGCGCTCGCATCTCCAGCGCCTCTTACGTGATTGTAGCCGCATCGTGCGTCTAGATTTATGTAAAAACATTCACGTGTAAGTGCGGGAAAAAAATCTGCCGCTCCCTGATCCAACGGAGTTCACGTCGAAAACCCCGCGCGACGAGGTGGCGCGTTCATGAGAGCGCATGAGAGTACTTAGATGCTACTTGCCTACTGCTACTGTTAGATGCTGGTGAGGACTTGAGGTCAAGCCTTCCCCGTAACTCGTCAGATGGCTCTCATCGGTTTCGTGGTCGACTGAGTGGCCACCGTGTTTTCGTGTTTCGATGCCTTACAGGTTCGAGAGTGCAGTTCAAAGATGGCAGAATCGGGCCACGCCGTGTAAGAATAGAACGTATAACTAGTCTTACGGCGATATTTCGGAGAGAGAACGCGTTCCTACAGCGCACATTTCCAATGCATGGAAATAACTGCCCGCTCGCCTACTGGCGGAAATGCTACCGTGTCCTTGATTTTTCCTTCGAAATCCGAGTCTTCCGCGCCTGCAACACGACGTGGGTATTAGTTCTGCAGGAGAGTTGTTGGTGCAGAGTGACGCATGGAGCGTGGAGTACAGGGTTTCACGAACAGATCGGTGGCGCGGAAACATGCGGGCATGCATACGTACGTACACGCGTAGAAACTGCCCGCATGACCTGCATTTTAGTTTTCGAAGAGTGTTGTAGTGCACGCACCAAGCCGCGTGGATCGACTTTCGGAGAACGTACACATGTTCACTCGCTAATGCCCGATCTCGAGTTTTCTTGTTCTATTTATCTCATTATTTCCTTCCCGCTGAGGTGCTGAGTAAAAATATACATGGCACGGCGCTCTGTACGCGTAACGCGCGGGGAGGAGAGGGAGTATATAAGTAAGGAAGTCTGAGACTAGACAAACACAAACGGAGCGAACGAGCGAGAGAGAGAGAGAGAGAGAGAGAGAGAGAGAGAGAGAGAGTTCGCGTAGTGGGGATATATATATCGAGATTCATATTTCGATTATGCTTTTTTCGCCACCTCCTATTCCGCAGGTTTATAACTTGGGATTTGTGGATAGGTTTTAGCACGCACGCGTGTAAGCACAGCAAGTCTGTCCGTTTACCATAACCCCCCAGCGGCTCAGTTACTCTCTGCTCTATATCGGTGCTAAGTGTACGCACGTATGAAGTGCCACGTTAAAAGCTTGAAAGTCCACCGACGACAGCAGTACCGGCTTAACTAACACATAGGAAAACAGTGATATCCGCGTCAATGTATGCGGTACAGGGGATACCGTTTACACGGACGCACACAATCAGCCACGGATCGGGTGCAAAGCAGCAGCCAGCACAAACTATATGCGATCCACCGAGCTGAATAACGAAACGCTTTTGTCCGAATATGTTCATGAGTGAATTAGATTGCGTGATAAATTGCCGTGGCGCCGCTGATCGAATTCAGTAAGAATGAATCGTAGAGATATTTCACCGACTCTTGATTGATTGTGGCAGATATACAAAATAAAATTGAGAAGGAATCAATTGCTGAGAGAAAGCGCGAAGGCTCAGTAATTCAATTGCTCGGAAAGGATAGATGACCATGTCATTTAATCTTTTACCGTTTGAGAATGAAGCCTGATTATTGCTTTCATTCAAAGAATATGAAAAGAACATTAAATGACTGTTTAAGAATACATGGTCCAGATTTCTAGGGGAAGTAGATTGAGCAGAAGGCATTATGAAAGCAGTGCATGCACACACGAACGCACACACGTACACACTCACGAACGCACGTACGCACGCGCACATGTACTCAATCGCGTATTTATACAATTCAACATAGTAAAGTATATACATGTTTTTTTTTCGATGCGGCACTGCATCAATATTGCTAGTGTGACATGCCGACAAGTATTAGAAAAATATTAAATTTCTGTAATATATGACATCTATTACACCTATACAAAAGAAGCTTAGGCAAATGAGCTTAATTCGCTCCGCCTGTAACGTCTCAGAAGTTGCAACACTCGTGTCTCATATATGCGCAACTAGTTCATACGCTTCCTTAAACAGTTCAGCAAATATTTATAATCAATCAAGATTTGACCAATTTTAAATCTACGGAATTTATTAGTTTGGCAATAATTGCTCGAGCAGACCATTGCAGACATTTATAAAGGACGTGAAAGATTGAAGCGCTCGGCTCACAGCTTATGATATTGGCATATATTCTACATGACAACACGGTTCGTAGATTAACGGTAAAATTGCTGTAAAGCCGACATATTAGGTTGGCCCATTGAGTGTGTGTCCAATACTAATTGCGTGCCCACGTACTTAATTCTGCATGAAAACTGCACAGAAACTGCATCGATGATATCTCACTGTACCAGTAATGTTTCGCTTACACTCATGCACGCCCACACGCACACGTGCGCATACAACACGCACGTTTGTATGCACAAAACTATTACCACTACTATAAAAACCCTATAGTAAACACATATTCAACTGAAATGGCGGATATGCCTCCGACCAGGTCCATACTGGCTTGTAGCTTTCTATGCGCTATCCGATTATCCACAATAGGTAACTTCAGAATAATACCCCATCCAGAATAAGAAGTACATAAACATTTTCATACGCCCCCGTTGAATCCACGGATGCAGGAGGTAAAACCGTAGATATGTAAAGGTGAAACCGCTACGCGACCATCATCAGCAATTTCTATTAGTCTAACAAATATTGTGAATATTTGGGGGGGGGAAACTCGCCCTCCTCCCCAAGATATGGTTGTAACCATGGCAACAGATCGGCCAGAGCCTGATGGCGACGTTTACAGTGTGGCTGTAACTGAACATTGCTGCCCTCATTTGCATAATTTCTAATCCTGGTATTCGCGCATGAGAGTTATGCCACGATGAAGTCGCGCGTGAACTCATTCGCAATGCCGAACGCTGCTGCCACCGCCACCGCCGCCGCCGCCGCCACCGCCGCCACCGCCGCCGCCGTGCAGACGCAAGTTGTATGTACGTACGTTCGTATGCGCGCGCAGCGTTTCAGCAGTCAGCCCAGTTCCTAGTAGAATGCTCAACGCTGTCGCGCAGCAGTCGTGGGAGAACCAACGTATATATTATAACTACATACATTAGATTTTTATATACACTATATAATATATATATATATATACTATATACTATATTGTATATTACTTTACCTTTGCTATTGTTTGCGATGTCATTATTTCGTGTATATAGTGTTCTGAATATCTTTTTTTGATCCTTTTCTCAGGAAGAACACTGCTAAATGCACGGTACCGGATATCGTATGTTTGCTCTCGTATGTCCCTGTCGATATAACTAAATTCTGTGAGCGCGTATATTTCGCTGAATTTTAACTAGTTTGTCACATGTATTTCTATGTGTGATTTATGCTCGCTTTGCAATGGAGCAGTAAATGCTAACGTCAATGTTAAATTAGAAATAAAATAACGTTTTAACGCGAAGCTACATTCACATTTCTCCGCATATTCTACATTTAACATTCTCTCCATTGCACTGACCCCAACTTCTCTCGGATTTGTGCCGCAACGGGCATGTCTGCAGTAATGGGATCTTCTAAACTAGGGTTGGATTTTGCACATTGGCGCTTCATTCGTGCCATTTTGGCACACGTGCATTTACACATTATCGCGCCGTAATCTAACATTTATTCTCGTATTTTTATGAACCCCCCCCCCCCATTGTTTGAATGGGTTTACGCTGTTCATTGTGCAACTTCTATACAACAACGAGCTTACTGTCCTCACGATTATTATATTTAAAGCATTAATGCGAAAAAGTCGAATGCGTCCCGAATGTGAAGAGACATTGTCATTGGCAAATATGCAAATATCTAAAAACGTCCGTAAATGTCGATGAATGTCCGTAAATCACGTAAATTAATGAAATATATTCAGTAAATTTCCGCAAATGTATTAAAATATGACACCGTGATATCTCTTATGACACTATTATAATAATTATGAATATCATTTGCACACGCATGCACGCACGCACGCCCGCGCGCACGCTCGCAAAACACAGACAAACGCACGCACCCCACACACAAACACACATGTAGCCGATAGATTTATTTCATGTCCTGTTTCATCCCCGATTAATTTTTTCTAAGGTATCAGCCGCCAGGATAAAACAGATATATTTTCGTATTTTTTTTCCGAGCTATCACCGTATACCACTAGAAACCACATACAAAGCACTACGTTGACATGTTGCCACCATGTGGCGCGTCCAACGCATGTTTAACTTAAGTTGATGAAACTCTTTGCAAAGTCTATAATAGTGGCAAGTGGCAAGGACGATAACCTGGAGCTCGTATAAATATGATAACAATTTTAAAGAAACATGAGTACTGTAGACAGGGCAATAATGTAATGGCATCGTAGTGCTGCTTATTTGCTTGACTGTAAACCAACCCATGTTTGAACTTGGTCTGCTTGTTTTATTATTTGCTATAAAGCCATCCGTGTTATTAAGCGCTGTATGTGAACCTATCCATCACCGCTCCTATAGCCAGCGTTCAAACATGACGGTATCCGGAAATATGGCCACCACGGTAAATTATTTACGAGGAAAATTGATCACCAGAAAAATCGATTACATGGAGAATTGGGAACTAGTAGCGGTTAGTCACACATAGGAGATCGTATGATTGGTGCGTGTGGAGGGGAACATTGGATGGGAAGAAAAATGACAACGGCGCAGGGAAGCAGCATTAAAATTCTCGAGGGCTTATACATATGAGAATTATACATATTACATTATGAGAAAAACAAACAAATAGGAAATAGGAAGCAAAATAATATGAAGAAGAGAATAAAGATGATACGTAACATACACCTCTATTGTTCCGGATTCCTTCTTTTATTATCTCACTGTCTTCCCCGTTACTCTCGTTATTTCTCGCACATCCTTCTATACCTCACTCACCTCATTCATTCCCTATTCTATCCCACTTCTCATCCTCAATCTCTGAACATCTGATTTCGCATCACGAATTTATCGTTTCCGCAATAACAGAACAGCATCACGTATAAGTAATTTATTCAGGGTTGGTGACGTGTCACTCGTCGGTGACAGCGTCAGTTATCTACAGTCCCCGTTGACATCAGGTTAACCTCATGCAGGTGTACCGCGAGCCGTCCACCTACCTATCGATTACTTTTACGTGCATATGCGCACCAGCGCGCCAGGTAACGTTGTATTAGATCTAGATCATTACTCTACAGTGTCATTGATCCCCTAGCCTATATATACACAAGAGCATGAATCATGTAAATAAATAAATATGCCTATAAATGTAACATATACATACACATATATACACACGCGCACCACGCACACACACGCACACACACACGCACGCACGTACACGCACACATGCACACACACATGCACACGCGCGCACACACACACACACACACACACACACACACACACACACACACACACACACACACACACACACACACACACAC